>NC_069113.1:7700000-7907500 GCF_025612915.1 Magallana angulata | reverse complement strand
ATCTCACTACTTTAATTGTTCATTGTCAAGCAATAGTTTGGGTTAAATTTATTACAACTTTGAAATGCTATACTAGTTTCAACAATTTATGAATATCAGTTCATCTTGTTCATCACTGATTAACATAATTAATGCACGTACTGTGTATAAGATATGGATTTGAAAGGATTATTTCTCACCTGTGTAATTGAAATGTTTACATTGCATTGAGTGCATGCAATAACCTTTATTTCAAAATGAGTCTATCATAAAACTGCATTAATCTGATTCTAAAATCATCAAACCTGATGCAATATTCCAGGTCAGAAAAAGTTCAAAATATATTCATTTCTAGTGTATCCCAGTATGACTTGATTACTGGTAAGATAGCCTGCCCACTGTATTAATATCACTAAAATTAATGTTATTACTAAATAAAGGATATTTCTTATGCATACATACTATGATAAACTGAATGAATGTAATTCTATGCAGCAACAAAAATTGTTCTTAACTAAAGATTCAACTAATTTATAATGCTTCAAATTTAAAGGCGATCTACAGTAAGTTTAGGAGCTTTAATATTTGGTCAACTCAATATAACCACGCCTCCACTACAAACCTTTAGAAGACAGCATCAATCTTTAACTACCTGGAATGCTTAAAGAATAGGAATATTTTGGGGGAAAATTAATTCATCTACATAATGATTGATTAGATGAAATAAGGCAATGCTTCTCTCTTGATAGTAACACATTAGCATCTAATAAAATGCCTCCAGACAAAATTTGAATCAGAATTTGTTCTTCTTTATTGCCTTTTATATCATTTATAGAATAATGTAGCAGTAGTGCAGTACATGTATTGATTTTTATAAACTATTTATATTTCATGCTGAAATCACTTTGAACACATGTAAAGGTGAATTTTTTAAAATTAATTAGATATATAATTTTAGACTATTACAGATGACTAAAATTTTAAAGAAGTAAAATCCAATATGTATCTTGTTTGTGCAAATGAGGAGTAAAATCATCATTTGAAACCTGTACCTTATTTAAAATTGAAAATTTCAAGTGTACCATGTAATTGAAATAACATTTGGTGATATTGGGACAAAAATATAATCAAAGATATAAACTAGCTGATGTATTAGTAAGATTTGAATTTTAAAAGTTGTATGATACAACGTAAGAGTTTAACACAAATAATATATTGTTTCATCTTTAAAGGCAACACTGAATTTTAGATGGAGCTTCTTTGATTACTGTACAGTAAATCTATCTTAGATAGTAAGATAATTAAGTTCAGATCATTAGAATAGTACGGTATACTGAATGAGCAGACTATATGTGTTTTTTTGAAATTTGGTACTAGTATACCAGTACACTTGAAATTCCTGAGGTTTTCCAAGTCCACTTGATAATGTTAACACAAGATTAGTGAGTCATTGTGTAACATGTTTAAAATGCACACTATTTGGAAAGATCATGTTAATATAGTGTAGAATTTCATCTCTGATCGCCATGGTTTCTTGTTCCTCTGTTCCTTATGATATAGACCGGGAATTAGAAGAAGTGTTTGAAAATCTCAATAAGTCTCTTGATGATCTTTTTAATGTTGACAGACTACCAGGTAGGGTTCAGATTCACAGTATTCTCAGAAAAGTTTATGATTAATTTTTAATCAGAAGTAAATAGGGATAACTTTCTGTTGTAGACTATCACACACCTGTCCGCCAGACCCCAAATTTCCAGCGGCGTAGTGTCAAAACTCCTGCAACATTCTACGTACCACAACAAGCAGCCGGCAATGTAATCGGCAGCAGAGCCCAGGTGCCGACCCGCTCCAATGTCCAATCAAACGTCAGCTCACTGGAGACTCGGTCCCAGCAGTTGTCTCCCCTCACTCAACAGAGAAATACTCAGAGTGCCCCTCCAAATATAGCCCAGCTGTCCCAGGGGCTTCAGAACCTGAGCGCGGGGGACCGATCAGAGGGGGCCTCAGGCTCCACCAGTTCCCTGACCAACCAAGGTTCCACCACCAGCCAGGGGACCATAGCTTCTTCGGGGTACGGGAGTGGTCCTCAGCCGGCTGTGTCAGAGGGCCAGCAGGGGGCAGGGCAGAGAAACAACCTTGGAGCCATCAGAGAAGGTATCAAATACATCACAATTATAGTAATCTCTCTTTTGTTAATGTTAGTAAATGTTTATCCTAAAATGTTATGGATTACATGTATTTATGATCATATTTACATGTGCAAGGTTGGTAGCCTTTTTCTTGGTAAGAAACTTATTTTGAAATTCATTGCAGATTTGTTGATTAAGGATATGTAACAGTTTGAGAAGAACTGAAGATAAATAAAATTGAGTGGAAGTCATTAACATCAATGAAAAAGAGTCTATTCCTGAGTAATTATTAATAGATATCCATTACTTAATTGCAGATTTCCATGAAGCGGGTAACCTTGGCGGGGCCCAGGGTAACTTCACAGACTACCACAGCCAGTTTGATGAGAATTACCAAATTCAGCAGTACCATGAGGAGATCAGGAACCACTATGCACAGCAAAGTGGAGGTCATGTGAGCAGCACGCAGCACAGTCTGCAGTCCAGCACACAGCAGTCCAGCACAAGTTCATGTAAGTACAGCAATCAATGTGCTGACATGATGCATCAGTACCCAGGTAGTATATTTCCGCACTCTATGGAGAGCCAGGGGTGTCCACAGACTATTTCTTGTATCACCAGCAGTACTCAAAATACTGTCACAAACAGTAGTCAAAATACCTTAAACAAAAGTACTCAAAATACTCAGTCTTTGACTTCTGCAACATCTGAAAACCAAAGCTTTGATGAGACGCCATCATTTTTGGAAGCTTGCCAAAGTGCACAAGCAAAAGCACTAAAAGACCCAGACAATTTATACAGTATCCATGGTGGTTATCAGCATGATAAATCTTCCAGCAACTTGAATCCTGAGGGCAACCAATCACTTGACAACCCAGGGTATGTTAGCTACGATCAGCCTTCCAGCAACTTGTGCAACATTCAGTCCATGCAGACTTCCATTAGCACAAACTCTCTACAGCACAGTAGCAGCCAATCCACCATAACAGAGAACCAGCAAAATTTCAGCAACATAATGCAACATTCCAGTAGCAGTATGCAACATAGTCACTCTACAAGTTCTTTCCAGTCTTTCAGTTCAATGTCTGAGTCTTCCGTCTCTGACACAGGCCCCGTAGTCAATTGGCAGTATAGTCCTCTCCAACAGGACAGTGCTGATGTGCTGCAGACTAACAGTACAACCAGCACAATGCACAGCGTGCTGTCCAGTAGTTCACTGTGTAGCAGTTCAAGCAGTGCTGATGTGCTGCAGACTAACAATGCGAACAGCACAATGCACAGCAAGCTGTCCAGTAGCTCGCTGTGCAGCAGTTCAAGCTTTGTCACAAGTAGTGGAATAAGTGAATCTGTTGTGCAACAGTCCAGTACTATTCATTCAGATAGTTCAAGCTTAATTAACACTACGCTGAAATTTATGTAGCAACACTTTCACTCTTTGACAAAATTATTAATAGCTTACCTGATAATGACATATATATGATATTTTTGAATGTGCATTCATTACATTATCAATAAATTCAATACCATCAATGTAAAGATTATCAAAATAAATCCTGAAAAAAGTTAGCAAGTTTGTTTTGTCTTTTGTATTAAAAAATATGAATTGTGAAAGAGTATCTGTAAAGATCAGATATATGAATATACCATGACAAAGGAAAAAATAGACATTATGTGAAGGTTGCAAAATATACATTCTTTGTAAAAATGTGACACTGTGACTTAAAATACCCTCTCAGAAAAATTTGATGAATCTTAAATATGTTGGTGTACAGTATATGAAGTATGTAAAAAGAAAAAAAAACATAGCACATTCTAGAAAGAGTTTGGATGATTTTTTTTCATTTAAAGAATAAGCTACCAATTTAATTTTAACAAATCTCTGTTGAAGAGAATAAGAAAAAATAGCGTTACTTCTAATGTTTGCTTCTAAATCTAAATTTAACCCTCCCTCTTTCCAAAATCTAGAGTATTCATCAAGGTGATAACACAATGGTTAAATTCAGATTAGAGTTGATATGGGTGGACATTGTAAGATGTTGCATGTGAAATGACTTCACACTCATGTGTCTTCCTGTTTACTGTTGTCACATCAGTAAAACATTTGTGTAACATGAGTCAGCTGGTTCTGTGGTTTATAAACTATCTGTGACAAATATTTGAGCAATGTCTCTTTTATATAATTTTCTAGAGTCACAAACGACCACAGAGCTATATAGTCATGCAGACTCAGTTACCTGATGTGACATGAATGAAAAAAAAAGATATAACCATTAATTGTCATTAGAAGACTGCATAAATGTAATTTGTATGATTCGTTAAAATATACAGACATTTCAAAAAATAAATTAAAACAATTATTAAAAAAAAGGATCATTTAAATGGCATTTTTGGAAATACATGAAGCAGTTTCCATATTAGTTATTGTTTCATTGAAATTTCTTGCATTTTAAAGAATTGAAACGGTTATAATTTATCTTGATGTCCATTTCAGCATCCTCCTCTGCGTACAATGATGAGTTCCCCCTCCCCCCAGGATGGTCACTGGACTGGACCGTGAGGGGGAGGAAGTATTACATTGACCACAACACCCAGACGACCCACTGGAGCCACCCCCTGGAGAAAGAGAGCCTTCCCACGGGCTGGGAGAGGATTGAGAACAAGGAGTATGGGGTTTACTATGTCAAGTAAGTATTTAGGCAGATTTGTCTTCCATTGTATGGGTGGTGTGGAAAAATTGCAAAATGATAGTGAATATCCTCACCCTTAAGACATGCATTAAGATATAAAAGGTCATAAACTATATATTTTTGACTAAATTGTCAGTAAATTATTTAAACGAGTGTTTATATTTTTCCCCTGCAGCCATTATTTACAAATCGCACAAGTAAACCACCCTTGTTCCCCTACCCAGGGGAATGTCAGATACAGCCACCCTCCCCACCTCCCTCGCCAGATTGAGTATCGAGCGACCAGGCAGGACGGCATGCTTGTTCCTGCCAACCCATACCTCCATACAGGTGAGAGTAACTGAATACCTTAAAAAACTAAACTAATATATAAAGCAAAACATTTTGACTATCGCACATGGTCCATTTTATCAATTAAATAATTGTTTCATTCATTGAGCCATTCAAATGAACTGCTTGTTAGAACTGTAACAGTTTTTAAAGTTTACATGTAGTACAAAGATTGATACATTTCTTGGAACAGAGATTCCCAAATGGCTGGTTGTATACTCTAAGGGAGCTCGAGAACACGATCACAAGCTGAAGGTTGGTATATCATCTACCAGGCTCATGTTAAGTGACAGAATGAATTCCTGCTTTATTCCACATGTATTTCATATTTCTACACAGTGATATTATTCTTAAAACAAATGTCCTTAAGTTGATTATAGGTAACCTTGTCTCTTTTCAGTGGGATCTGTTCCGCCTGAATGAAATTGAGGTCTTTGATGCTATGTTGATGCGCCTTCATAAACAAGAACTGGAGCAGATAGTGATGAGCTATGAAGCGTATCGCAGTGCCCTGATTCGAGAGATGGAGCGAAGGAAGAAAGAAAACCAAGTTCCCTCACAGAGCCGGGCTCTTCCTCAGAGTGTGGAGCACCAAAAACAAATTCAAAATGAGGGACTCCTGCCTGGAAGGCTTTATAACATCAGTGCCAAAGGATCAGGGCAACCCCCCTCCCAAGGGGCTACCCCAGGCATTCAGCAAAATGTTGGTCATGGATTTCCTCGAAATGTGGATCAAATATCTGCTATACCTGTCACTATTGGCTTGCCACAGGCTGTGCAAGGTCCAATGGTCCAACAAAATATGGTGCATGCAAATTTGAATTTCAAAACTGCTACTCCTGCTGCTCCAAGTAATCCTGCTAATCTTCCACAAGGGGTGAATCCCGCTGCAGGACAGCAAGGAACAACTGCAGCAGAGAGGATGATGATGTTACACAGTCAGGCATCAGAAAACCAGTTTGCAATGCAGAAGACTGTGACAACTCAACATCACCTGATGCAGCAGCATCAGCAAATTCAACAGCAACTAGAGCAGCTGAGACAAGAACAATTGCAGAGACATCTGCAACAACAGTTGATTCAGCAAAGGCTGATGCAGCAGCAACATATGCAGAGTGTTCAATTTCATGGTTCACCAATGTTGCCTACCCATAAGCCCTTGTCTCAGAACTTTGTCTCCCAGCAGCCTCTTGGCAGCCAAGTGCAACATTACACACCATACACAGCCAATCAGCAGACAATTAACCAGCAACCACAGAGCTACCCCGCCCACCCAACCACCACCTCCCAGCACCCATCAACCTCTCCCCATGCTCCTTTACAAGTCTATCCACAACTTGCAACATCAGGTCAAATGCCTGTACCACATCTACAGCCCCTCCAGAGTATTCCACAGGGCTACCCCCAGTTGGTTGTTTCATCGTCTTCACCCTCAGCCCAGTCCCAAGGTACCCCCCAGCAAGCTTTCTCCGTTCCTTCCTCGCAGCCAATGGTGCCTTCCAGTTTCCCACCACAATCCCAAACACAGCCACAGTCCAAGTCCATTACACAGAACATCGAAACCAAAGTTTAACACCAGGGTGTGCCATACTCACTGAGAACAAATATTGTATGTTTATTACTTGTGTATTACATATGTATTTCCTTCACATCTTGTTATTTTGATACTCAGTGTAATGGATGCATTAGTTCAAAGGTTGTTGTTGTTTTTTTTATTTTAATGATATAATATTTACTGGTCAAACCAAGATATCCTCCTTAAATCCAAGGCCGTGTTCTAGCTAAGCTATTGTTTTCAAGAGGACTCTTTTGAACTCTGTTTAATTTTTATTCTGTTACTGCCTGTAAAACTTCTATTGTACATAAGTTGTAGTTTACAATTGGCTGTAAATGAATATAATGTTCAGTCTAGATGCTACCATGTTCAAAACCTAGTCTCTTTATATATTACTTACATGTACTAGTATACCCCTGCTCCAAAGAAATTTGGGTTTTTTTGTATAATCTTGTATGTCTGTCTGTCCATAACAAATATCTATCCTATTTAATTGCAGATGCTTGAAATCTTAATACACTTTTGTTAAGGTATGCTATATGTTGAGAATCATTTTTGTACCAAATCAGATGTCAGCTTCCTGTTAAATGATATAACTGTGTAACAGTTTATTTTTTAGCCTAAATTTTCATCAAAGATTTCTCAGCAACTATAAATAGCAGATGGTTGAAATTTTCATGCAGTCTTTGTTTAGGCATGCCATATAAAGGGATTCATTTTTTAACAAATTCGATGTCAACTTTCTGATAATTAAATGTCGACTTTGCTTATTTGTAATTTTACATCAGAGCAGGGGTATCACTAGTGAGCATTGGCTCAGATATCTTGTTATTTTTTCTTTGTCCATGATGTATTGTTTTGTCAGTGAGTTCATTGTCATTCATTGTTATGGTTTGGGATACTTTGATCATTCATTTATTGTTTTTTGTTTAAATCTGTGTTTGTTAGTAATTTTACTGCATACTTTCGAGTACCAGTAAATTTGTATAATGATATATGGTATTTTTCTAAGAAAGTCTTTAAAGAATTAAGATTACTTCATTTTCACAATGTTTAGGCTTATTGTATTTTTATTGAACCATGGAAGGTAACAATAAGCTATGGCTTTTTTAAGAAGATGCACAAACTATAGTACCATGTTATATCCATATTTCTTGGAACACACTGGCATGTTTTCTAATGACATCGTGTTGAAATTTAATTTCATAAACATATTTAGAAGGGACAAGTGATAGTTTTTTGTAGAAATTTGTTCATGCATATATATATTTATGTTGTGTGCCAAACATGAGATTGATTTTTGGAGATTTTAGATTATTCTTTAAATAACCCTGAATCAAATTTTCACAATTTACTGTAAATGTATTATATTTAGCATGTACATTATTGGCAGAAATGTTTTAACAAGTTAGTGTGCATTTGAATAGTGCATACCAGTATTTGTAAAAGTACCAAAATCTTTTACATATATGCAAGGCATTTAGCAATGTTCTTGATTTAATAGAAGGGGCTTTACGCCAAAAACCAAAATAGAATACATAGCTAAATGTAATATGTTTACAGTATTGTAAACTTATAGATACTAAGTATTAATCAAGAAAGATTTTAATCTGGTTGCCATGACAGCAACACTTGCATTATGAACTTAATTTCCAAATGGTTGTGTTTGAGACTTCAGTCACCCTTGTATGATCTCATTCCTACAGTAGGTATATACACATGTATTATATATATGCATTACCACTCTTATTTAATTTTATCAATTGTGATTCCTTGTTGATATTTGAATAAAGTAGAATGGGTGATATGCTTTTTAGTCAAGAACTATAAACAGTGTTGTTTTTGCAATGATATATTTTTGTTCTGATAGTTGCCATGAAAGTTAAACATTCATGACGTTCCAGGATTCCAGTTTCTAGTGAAATAAATACATGTAGGTATTGCATAAAAATAAAGAAGATGGGGGAACAAGATAGCCCAAATGCCCATTTGGTTTTGTCGTAAAAAACAATTTCAAAGTAATTTTAATTCCAACCAAATATACTATATGATGTTATTTTACAAGTTTACAAAAGCAAGATTTCTAACTATATTCAGTTTTGAATATTTTAAAAAACGATAAGAAAAAAAAATTCTAAAGTTTTGGTGGTATCGAACCCACAACCTAAAAACCCTAGATCTATAATGTTACCTAATGTTTGGTGCTCTAACCACTGAGCCATTTCAGTCACAACAAACTTCAATGTTAAATGCTAATGGAACTTCAACCAAGAATTTACGGACTTGTAGTATTTCTCTTAAACGCTCAATTGTTGGGATACAAAATGACATTTTTAAAGTATAGTGGGTCATCTCTCCATGTTTTTGTTGATTGAAATCGGTTTGATTTCCTTTAAACCTCATATAGACTATGACAAAAATATGGAGCCCAGACCCACTCTATAAAAGAATGGGCATTGAAGTTCTAAAAATGACACTATTTGGAGGTTTGACACGCATATGCCAGTTTAAATCAATCTACTCTAAATATTTAACATATTTAAAGGTTATAAATCGATGTTATGGTAAATATACATTGTTTTTATTAATTGAGAAAGAAATTATGAGATTTGTTCATATTTTAATTTTATAGTATCTTATCTTTCCTCATATGGGCAGTTTACACGCCTTATTCACCCATCTTCTTACAGAGTATTACAAAAACAATATATTCGAATGATGGACACACCGGCTCAAGACAACAAATGTCAGTATTTTATAGCGAAAAAATGATTAAAACTTATGTCTATTAATGTTCTGAAACAAAACATGTATGCTATAATGGATTAATTTCTTTATTCATGTTTAACCTTGACAGCAATCATGTTACATACCGGTACATGTGTACACCAAATGATAGGAATTCAGTCCTTTTCACATTCAAATCTTTAATGACTAGTACATGATAAGATTTGTGTGTATAATATCGAAAAAATATCTCAAAAATCAAGGAATAACTTTTTTTTGAAAATTAAAGAAATACAAAATGTAACATTATTTTATAACCTATTTTAATGAAAAGTATAGAAAATAAATCTATGGCATATTCAAAATCCATTGATACTGAAAACAGGACATCAATAAAATGTGTGACACGTACCACTCTGTATCAATTAGTGATCTAAGAACCTAATTTCTTTTACCAGGGATTTATATACTAATACATTTACACCTATATACTGGTATATACGCCCTGCTTTTCCTTAACTAAAAACAAAAAAAAACCTAATAGAAAATTCTCTAAATTGTCTACAAACTTTTAATATAGAATCAAAAAGATACTATTTCAATACATGTATTTGGCAAAGATAGCACTATTCAACAACTTCCATAGCTATGAAAACACAATGATCAGTTTTTCAATGTAGGTTTAAAGTACCCAAACTGTACTGCATTTTCTTTAAATATTAAAATGGAATGATAGGACATGTAAAATGAAGTGAAATGAAAAAAATTGAGGATTTTCTACAGGGATCAATTAACTGCCTTCATTATACTGCGTAGATTGTTCTCATCACCAGGTTTACATATACCCTCACAATACATTACAATAATTGATTTAAATGACAAGAATTTAGCATATTAGAAACAGTCATTCCAATTTGTATTAAATTACAGCCCTCTCTCTCTCTCTTATCCAAGAGTTAAGACATTTTTAATCGATGCATGTACATGTAAAACTGTGCAGACTTTGTGAAATTACTTTTTTTTAAATGTAAATTTTGCTACTTCTGTGCATTTGGACTTGATTGGGTAAATGCATGAAGCTTGTACTGTACATACATACATATATTTCTACAAGCATTCTGTTTGACTTTACAAAAATGATACAAAAGATAAAGAGTTCAGCCGGTGACCATGACCTTCTTTTTGACCTTTGACTTGTGAGGATCTGTGCTACCCTTTGGGCTTGAGCTGCTAGAGGGCGCTGCCATTTGAGCGACATCTTCCCGTTCCTGAAGGTAAGCCTGTCAAATTCAAAATATTTACGGTAACATTTAATGATTTACTTGCTCGCATGCATGCAAATGGAACAAGCAAGTGTAACAGTTACTGCAATTACCGGTATATATTTACATTTATATGTATTGTCATTATCAATTTTTTTATAATCATTTTTTGGAGGTTGTTACAATTCCAAATTATCTCCATAATGGTAAATGTTAAAAAAATAAAAAAAACAATGTGGGTCGATCGGCTACAATTTTTGATACAGTTAATAAATTATTTGGCCTAAAACTAGAAACTGCCATTCTCTCAATACCACCATTGGAATATAACAATTGTTCTCTTAATAGCCTAACATACTGCTTAAAATCACAGACAAATATTCATGAAATAGATCAAGTCATCTTAAAAAATCAATGTTCTACCAAACACATAAGAAATACATAAAATCATCAGGTTCCTCACCCCGATTTTCTGTAATTTATCCTCCAGAGTCATATCTTCCATTGAGGAGTCCAGACGCTTCAAGCACTTCTCTGTAATGTTGTCTATGGCCATAAGTATAACTCCAAGCTCAGTTCTCTGTAAAAGGAGAAATCATTAACCTTGTTTACTGTCTAATGTAACATAAGATGATGATGCCACTATATGACCGCCATCACCAACTTTCCTCAAGTCAATACTCAGCCTCAAATCTGAGGTTTGACCTCAAATTTATGCACTTTTCTTTAAAAGATTTGAGTTGAGGAATAAGTTGAGGAATTTGAAAATTTTGGTGACAGTGGAACCAGAATTGGGAGCAAAAAGTATTATCTCTCATTTATTAACAAATATGTGAATTAAAAGGGGAAAAATTATGAGATTATGATAAAATGATGCATTCTGATATAAGTTAATCTAGTGAACCAATACCCGCTTTCTCATGTCCCCTTGGTTGGAGGCAAACTGCTGTTCTTGCTGCTTGTTGGAGTCCTGTCTTTTATCTTGCTGATTCTGGAGTTTGGCAAGGTGGCTATTTATGGACACTTTTCTTTTGTCATGGTCTGTTTTCATGTCATCTAGTTTCTTTTTCAGGTGTTCAATCTGTAGATAAAACATAATTTGGATAGTTAATTTAGGACAATAAATATAGCTTTAATAATATGCATTTTAATTTACTCTTAATTATTATGTAAAGAAAAAATCTAATGGTTCTATACATCTATTGCAGCATATAAAATAACCATCAAGGCCGCATATTATACTGGTCCTGAATAAGGGGCCCTTTTATTTATTTATCTACTATAAATCAACAAGTGATTTTTTCTGCTTTTTGATTTAATACCTACGGTAGATTGTATGATGACTGTATAACTATATTCCTACCTCATCTCCCATGTGTACCAGGTTATCCACGAGATCTTTATTGGACTCGCTCAGTGTCTTGTGTCTCATCATCAGGCCCTTGATCTTATCGTCATCTTGTATGTAATCTGTCAATCATAAAGATATATATACTGAACTATAATGAAAGCAGTACTAAAAGCATTTAAAATAAACAGTCAAATTATTGATATTTGTGGGCATGCAATGTTTCAATAAATTCAAACATGAATGGCATATTAAAGGTGTTAAACAATTAAGATAATTACACTATATACATATATATATGTGGGTGACGTGCTATCGAAATATTAAACCTACTGTGTAAGAGCTTTTCTCCAATAAACAGAAGGAAATTGAATTTAAGCTTAACAAATGGTTTTATTATAATGTACATATTGTACCTCACTAAAGATAAGCTATTATAACAGAACTCATCAATTCTGTCTGGGATGCTGCACGCTTCTTTATTTACAAACTATCAACAATTAGTCTCTCTCTCTCTCTCTCTCTCTCTCTCTCTCTCTCTCTTAAAGGAGGCATCTGAATTGGTGATATAGCATAAAATAAGTTAATTTAATATATCTACAGATAAACACAGCAGGTCAATAAACCTGTATAATTGTATAATTTTAAACAAAAACTTTGAAAGTATATATTGTGGTATTCACACAAGTGTGCAAAATCTTTATATATCTTGAAACAGATTGCTCAGTGGCCTCTTATCAAAAAATATATTCTTAGACTATACATTTGTCATGCAGTGCCTTATTTTCAGAACTAAGGTCTGAGACATTTGATCAATTACCGTACATTCTTTGCAGAAAACATGTTCGACAACATATCTGTGATTTTTTTGTGTGAAAAATGAACGTAGTAAACACCTGTGATTGTATAGGTAAAATGAGCACAAAAATGAGTGTGTGAACATATAAATTCATACATTGATACACATGTACTTTGCCTGTGATAATTTAATTAATACAAGATGAATTTGAACGACAACATGTGATAAACGAACAAGTGTTTCTATTACCAATCTATCTCCCATGATGACTAGGAAAATAAGGAATGAAATCTAGGATTATTGGGTTATTTGACAATATAATTATAGAATCTGAGAGAATACTATTCAACAACGTACCCTTACTAAAATGAAATGTTTGTGGCAAAGTTGCTGCAAACTGATAAGTTTCCGATAACTCTTTTGATTCAGTAGTGGCATGTATATCATGGCAATGTCAGGGTTATGATAATATCTACATGGTAAATATAATGTCGGTTATATAATATCTGGTCCCAAAATAAAGCTAACCTTCAGGCATTATGTCGATGACTTTCAGGAGATACTCTTCAAACCTTTTGTACTGGTTTACTTTCCTTTCCAAATAGCTTTTCCTTAAAACAAACAACAAACATCAAAGCTTTGTTCACTATTTCTTTATATTTCATCATATTATGATGACCCTTTATGCACAGTTTATGATCAGTAATTAAGTGTATTAATTATTTGCATTGATAATGTGAAACATGCCCATGAATGGCAATTGCTCTCTCTCTCTCTCTCTCTCTCTCTCTCTCTCTCTCTCTCTCTCTCTCTCTCTTGTCATAAAGACTGTCATTTCACACATTTAATTCTACTCTTATTTGACTTGCAGACCTTTTTTTAAGGGCAGCCAGTTGTTCACAGAGTTGTTCGTATTCCGTCTGTTTTTGCTCTTTCAGTAGGACCTCGATCTGGTACTTCTGTATGGCCCGCCGCCTCTTAGCGTCATTGTCCTTGATGAACTTGTCAAATTTGGCCATTTTATTGTTCATCTGCAATAATTCAATGAAAACGTACAATGTGAAATTATTCAAACTCTTCCACAATGCAACAAAACAGAAGGTTGCAACTGTCTTAATACAATTATTAGCATAGTTTACATTTATGAATGTATAATAGAACCATATAATAAAGTTCAGTGAACCTTCCCACTATATTAAAGAACATTTTTGCTAGCCAAGAGTCTGATTAATATATTCTCAAAACAGACCCATTGCTAGTGAAGACGTTGCATGAAAGAGTGCATGCTGTTAATTACAAAACAGAAATTTAATTATCAATTTGTTTAACAAGATCATTTCTACCATTTGTCTTTTTTTCTGGACATTGAGCTTTCTCTGTTGTAGTTCCTCCATCTTCTGACGGAAGCGCTGCCGACATTTCTCCAGCTCGGCATCCACCTTGGCCACCTCAACCTCTTTCTTCAGCAGCAGGGTTTTCTGGAAGGTGTTGATGCCTGTCTCCAGCAGCTGACCCCCCGTCTCTTTGACCACAGGGAAAGATGTGACGTCATGGTCCTCATCATCTCTACAATAAAAGTGTGAAAAAGTGTATACATGTATACATAGTTTATTAAGGTAGATGTGACCCTCACTCAACACTTAAAATTGTTGTACACTAGGTATCAAGGTAATATGAAGTGTAATACTGTTTATGGTCCCCATGATTATAGTTCCCAAAGTAAAGTAACAGTAAAACTTCCCTAGGAGAGAGAGAGAGAGAGAGAGAGAGAGAGAGAGAGAGAGAGAGAGAGAGAGAGAGAGAGAGAGAGAGAGAGAGAGAATGGGGAGGGGGGCTTATAAAAAGAGTGTGCATTGAGCAATATGATATAGCAAGCATATTCAACTCTTTAATACTGTTGAGACTTATGCTGTAAACATATCGTTGTGTCCAGGTTTCATATATAAGCATGCAACATCAATCGTTCGACTACTGTTGACAGGTGACTGTTATTTACATCATTTTCACCTGTCAGGTGTATGCCTACCTTTCGTGCAACTGGGTAACAAAAATATTCTTTTTCTGGTCATCCAGTTCTAGTTTAAATCGGTCATTGTCATCCATATTAGTAATCTTAAATAATAAACACACAAGTTATAAGTCAACACCGAAAGGCTCGTCCGCCATGTCTAAACACCTTTATGCAAATCTGCGCACCTTGGAGATGACCACGTGACGAAGAGCGCTTTATTTAAATGTCGTCGTCTATAAAGATTAATGCTTTGCAGTCACGCAACGAGCGGAGCCGTTAAAAGACTCATGTCTTTATATCGGGATTCTAATTCTTTAGATATTAAGTGGATTAAATTGGTCCATCATTATCTTTGAAAGAAATTTATATACAAGTTTTCATTGAAATATATACTAGTAATATATATTTTTCATAAAATGTAAATCGTCCGTATTTGGCTAAATTCTGTTTTAATAATAATTTTTTAACAGTGTTGAAAATAACTATTTCATTCATCTATGAATGTACATGTATTTCATACGGAAAATATGCACTATCTTAAATATATCAAAACTTTTTATCCTCCCATGTGAATGTGAAATTTAATGATGCATCTTTGTATGTAATAATAACAATACTTCTGTTTTTGCATATTTTGGGCCTTTGCCAATAATTGTAATTGTGTTTGTGTCAATAAAATATTTGTATTTTTACTTGTATTAATTGACCATCTTAATCAGTCTAGACGGACTCCCAAAACGGAGTCAACGGAAGTGAATTTCTGCAGGAATTTTGGACTCCGTTTTGGGAGTCTACGCATGCGCACTGGTACAAAATATGGCGATTTTTCGGTGAAAACATGGGGTCAACAAGAAATCGTCTTGCAAAGTGCTGCATGTGTTGGCAGACTTCTAACATGTTTTAAAAGACCCAGGATGTAATTTACTACCGATCGTATTAGCACGAAATAGGGGTTTATTTGCACTTAAGAAAGTTATTTCTCATCGAAGTTGGACGTTTGGACGATGCTTAAAAAGTGATATTTTTGTGTTTTTCATGGAATTTAATCGTTAATAAAAGGTAAATTGCATTAAATTTAACTTCTTTCATATTGTGTTACAATTTAAAATCACCAAACATACAAATTGATAAGTGCGTAAACGAAAAAGGCTTCGATTACTAACAAAAACATGGGTGCTCTAGCGATGATTAAAAACGTCTTTTTGGTATTCAAAAAATAAGATTGGTTGTTTAAAAGCCCAGAAAATGAAACAAATTGTCACTCTAGATTCAATAACTCTTTAAATTGAACTGATAATTATCATCAAAACAATTATAATCGTTCGCGGCATTTGCGATGTTAGGAAACCATGTTAAATACATAATTATTCAAGATAATTGGATAATTTAGCATGAAAAAGATTAAAATGAGACTATACTTTTAACAAACAATGATAAATAAACATATCCAAGCGTTAAATTTATTTCAAAACAGTTACAGTTGTGCGTGATCAAAGTTTTGGGTGAATTTTTCATTTTAAAAATTAATCTTACGTAATACTAGTAAACGGTTATGAACATATTACATTAATATGGCACATAAACGTTCAAATATGTTTTAAAAGTTTAGAATTAATTTTTGTCGTGTTTTTGGCCAAATTTAGAGATTTATTTAGAACTTAGGGGCATAACTCGCACGTTGTTTACATTAGAAACGCCATTTTACCGCAATGCATGATGGAGCCAAAGACTCCGTTTTGGGAGTTAACTCCGTTTTGGGAGTCCCGTCTAGACTGGTAAATAGTTCATACAAGGGGCCGGGTTATACCTATATGATAATTTTAAAAAAGTATAATACCTAGATATTTTATTACGAAAAGACTATTGCTTAAAAGCAAAACACAGAGATGCCACATTATGGGATTAATTAGAATTAATATCAGTTTTAAAAATTGAACATGAGTATTTTAAAGGAAAAGGGTTTAGCACCTATGTGCTCCACTTTATCCAAAAATTAACCAAAATAGAGCACTAAACACATGGATGGCAGAAATGTCAATACTTTTATTAGATAACAATATTTTGATTAAGTAAACAAGTGTTTATGGTAAACTAACACAAAAGGTTTATATAAATGTAGTCGGACCTTGAAATAACAGTATCCGACCGCAAATGTTTTACTGTCAAAATTGTGCCAAGGATTTCCTAGAATTCCTACCGCCAACTGGGCGGCCGAATTTTGACAGGAATACCTCAATTAAATGGAGAAAATTACACTTCCTTAACATGTTATATGCCATCCCTGCAGAAATTTTCAAAATTGCCTCCAAATCGGACACCTGACAAATTGGCAAAATTAAATTTGCCTTCAAACCAACTCGACTAAAATTCGCTCTACTCCAAATCGACCACACCTGCCCACTCTATGAAAAAATGCCAACTCAGCAACTACCGGTCAAATAAAAGCAACAGACTGATTCAGGTAAACTCTAACAACTTCCCTCACATCAGAAGTCTGTAGACTTGGTGTGTATACACACTTGTACAATAAAAATACACAATTTGCAACAAATTCTATGACCATGCCAATCCACAAACCTAAATGCATGATACTATGCCTCAAGTAAAGAAAAATTACCAATGAAAGAAGTTTAACCGAATTGTGAAAATGATATATTAATTTTATAGAGTTATAAACTAGGGAATTTGTTTGAACCATTTTGAATGAACAGTTTTAACGCATTCTGTAATGTGGTTAAATAATGAAAATTGCCTAATTTTGTAAGATGCACCCCATCAGGCAAAATTAAGGTGTGGTGAAAGGCTGAAATTTCTAGACTGATATTTAATTGATTCCCCACCATGATTAAGCACAAATGTAGCAATTGAGCTGCTAATGCGTTTTCTCGAAATTTCTGCAGAAATGTTTGAGATAGCATACCTCCAACAAGATCTAGGTAAAATTTGGGACCATAAACAATGCATGTAG
The DNA here is from genome assembly GCF_025612915.1 of Magallana angulata. NCBI lineage: Eukaryota > Metazoa > Mollusca > Bivalvia > Ostreida > Ostreidae > Magallana > Magallana angulata. Next base: position 7,889,705 of record NC_069113.1, on the reverse strand, counting down.
TGGGGAAGATTTCAAAAATATCCCTTAAGGTACGTTTCATGAACTTTTGCAGACCTGACAATGAAATATCTGCTATGTCATTTCCCCCACAATGAATGACTAAAAGTTTTGGCACTGGGTTTAACTTGGATTGTCAACAAGAGGTGACACCACCGCAAGCCTGAAACACCTTTCCAAATGATACTCATGTCTGTTCTTAAGTTTGTATTGAATTCAGGATCTTGGGAGATATGTTCTCAGGCCCTTTTTACTATGATAGACCCAAAAATCCAAATGTATTCTGAAAATTAAATAAGGAACACTGTACATTGTAAATGTTGTAACCCTCTGTCACAATTTGTTGTCCTAATTAAACTAATTCTGGTCTAATATAACGTTTGTATGCATTAGATTGCCATCATCCCCTATTCTGTATTTGACTTTCAGGTATACCTGCCAAATACAAGTGAGTTGCAGCAAAAGCGTATAAAGGTTTTGATTTATAAAGGTAAAAAAGGGTTTGAAGGGACACAGAAATTTCGGATTTTCATCATTAAAAAAATCAAAGTCTTTCTACGTAACATTATTTATCTTGTAGGGATAAACTTGATTACCCCCGAAATTTAGAAAAAAATCTGGTATATCTACGAACTTTAAATCATCACTTACAAGTTGAAGTGGAAAGATATTCCAATAAATGAAAGACTGGCCACTTTGTACGACAAAATACATAGCTGATGAATTTCATTATAAATGCACTTACAAGTCAATCGTACCGACATCTTTCTTTGCCTCCCGAAAGTGTCATGTTGTAGATTTTGTATTTACTGCCACCTGATAAATTCAAAATTTACAACATGACAAAAGTTTCAATCATTAGTTTCACTGTTAAATAGCCCGTCTATTTCATTGCTAGCCACTCAACCATGGATCTTTGAAATCAACAAGCTTTGTATGGCTCTTCAGAGCTAAGACTACGCAATCGATGCATATTTCGCTTGACACCGCGTCATTTTTAATTTGTTTTGACGCAGAGAATAGGTAGCTACGCCCTACTGAAAGTCCAAAGTCTTGTTTATAAAAAATGGTTCTAATAGTGGACACACGCGACTTGTGGTCAAAACAAAGGACAAGTGAGATTTACTTACATCATTCGTGCAAATTAAATCAATACAAGGAGATACAAAGTAAATCCAAATGCTGTTTTCTCTAATTACTGTGTACTGGCTCGATTTTTTTGTGTGCATTTTTAAATTATCTTTAATTTGTAGGTGACGGTGCAAAAGGAGAGTTGTCATCATGGGTGTTTTTCATTTAGTGAGATAAAGTGAAACAACACATAAAAAGCCTCATTTATAAATATCATAAAAGTTGCACAAAAACTAGCTGATTTCATGTTACATAACACTCGTGCAAAATCTGAAGACACTACTCTTTGGGTGAAGGTGCAACTATACTGATAACAAGAGACAGCTTATCTCAAACTTTATCTTTATTGAAACAATCCTGGTAAGTTTGTGCACGGAAAAAGAAGCTTGACAATTAAGGTAGCGTTTTAGTGCACTTTAATCCAAATTTAATGTTGAAAAAAATCAACTTTAAAGTTGAAAATTTTAATTTGACGTTGATGTTTCCAAGAATAATGTTTGAAATTCCAACTTCAATGGTAGTAAAATGAAAATTTAACTTTTAAGTTGGAAAATAAACCTTAAAGTTGGAAAAATCAACTTTAAATTTGAAAATTCCATCTCTGAAGTTGAAAATATTAAGATAAATGTTGGAAATTCCAACTTTTATGTTGGAAAAATCAACTTTAAAGTCGGAATTTTAAAGAAAAAAAATCACAATGTGGCACTAATACGGACCCGTAGACAACGATCTTGACCTATATTAGCAGAAAGGTCAAATGTACCTATTTATTTGCTCTGTTTTAACTATTTTTTATCCCCAAAGACAAAAATCGACGTAGATATGTATTCCATAATATTTTATTTTATTTGAATATAGTATATTTATGAAAACAAATTTATTCAGCATTCCATTTTAACATTATGGTATTTATTCGATTTTAATTCAACCTTTTATATGTATGTTACGCATAAATTGAATTGTTGATGTTATAAATTACCTCAAACTCAAAATTTGAAAATAACTTCGTGAAGATAAAATTTAATAATAAATTAAAGAAGAAGAAAATCAAAGATACATGTGTATTACAGGATGTACTAAATAGAGATGTGTATTTTGAATAAGTGTTTAAAATTCTAAATTTAATTTAAAAAAAATGTCCGTGCCTGAAATTTGATAAGTATAGCATAGAGATATTTTTTTCTATTCAAGCTTTATGTTAATCTCTGGAAAACATTAAACATATGGCATACGTCACAAAATTTGGGCGTTGTGTATTTGTCAAAATTAAACATGATATAGCTCAACAGTAATTGAGTTTACATATATGTATATGAATTGAGAAGTAATGGTTTTATTCCTTATATGTTATGTACACAGAATATCAGTAATACTCTGAAAACGAATAATAATACTTCCATGGAAATATCTTGTAATTCGATGACTTGTCCTTGTATTTGGGAGAGGCTTTAAATAGGCTTTGCTTGTTATCAAATTCAATTGATTTATCAGTAAAATATGACTGTTTATGTTGAGAATGGTGGTATAATTATTTCATATAAAAAAAAATTCATATATGGACATTCTATACGTCGGTACAGTACAGGCAACGCAAATTCCGTTTTTTCCGCGCACCCCTGCGGTTCAAATTGCAACGCGGTTAAGACAGGTGTCTCACGTAAACCGGTGTAATGAAGAAAAATGACCCCCGTAGAATAATGACCGGGGGTCATTTTTCTACGTAGAATAATGACCCCCCTAGCTGAAGAATAATTGGATTTTTCTGAAGAAAAAAGACCCAGGGGTTATTTTTCTTCATGTTCAACATGAAGAAAAATGACCCCCATAAAAAAATGACCCCCCCCCCCCCGTAAACATGAATATAAATTGGTTACCCCGTATCCAAGATATGACTTTGAAATTACTTAATATTTCACTCTGTTCAACTGATTTTGAAGTTATAAACACCGAACTTGTTGATAAATCGCTGTATATATCCGTAGCAAGCACACGCAAAACACTCTGACATTGCCACAAATTGATTGTTAACAGTTACGTTACTTCTCTCAACGACATACGGCGGGAAATGACGCAAATAAAGAAAAATTTGGAAATGAGGATATTGTGAGATAATTAACGAACAATAATCATAAAAGAATAATTGTTGTAATGATATAAGCAATATTCATTGGTGAATGAATTGTCAATCGAAGAATGATACATGTATATATCTTAATGGGAAAAGACTAAGGGGCAGGTAACGTAGGAATATGAATACTTCTTATTTACATTTCTTGGGGAAAGTGATTTTTTAAAAAAATTATTCTGCGTTAGTTTTGTTTTCTTCTACGTAATACATGAACATCAATATTCTAAACATTTGTTGTAATGTTTTGTGATTATGAATAGACTTTATTCTTTTAGAGCAAATTTGTGAAGAGTACCTGAGTATAGTTAATCTTAATAGATACATGTAATAAACACTGATCGATTATAATAAAAGATTGTTTCTAAAAGCGTTGATAAGAGGTTAGGGCCCATGTTAGGGGTTTATATCCCGCTTGATTTTGATCACACGATCTTTATTGTATAAAAAGTTACCAATGCTCATACAAACTATTGAAGCATTAATCATCTTGATGTTAACTAAACTTACTAAAGTATGCCGAGGATAAAGTAAAATATATTTTGTGTACGAGTACTCTCAGTACTTTGACGATTTTCCTTAATGGCCGCTAACCTCTACTGGCGTAATTGCTGCTGTCAGTGCCTACTAACTTCAGCTTGGTTATAAAGTAAACTTTTCATAATTTTGGTTTCATCATTAATTCTAAGTGATGAACTTGTATGTACCCAGCAGTTTGTATTGTGGAAATCCACAATGCAAGTATAATTCATGAACAATGTGAAGAATATAGAAGATGCGACAGCGAAGCGCGAAGATGCGAAGACGAAAGTGCTAATATAAGTCGCGAAAGCGAAGAAGTGATACTACTATCGCTTCTTCGCCTTTGCAACTTCGCACTCTCGCCTTCAAATCTTCGCTCTTTCGCCTTTTTAGCTCACCCAGACGAAGTCAATGGGAGCATATGTTATCCCCCCGGCGTCGGCGTCCGGAGCTGGTTAAAGTTTTAGTTGCAGCTCCTGTATCTAAGCTATTATAATTACTTGTCCTCTCTTCACCAAAATTACATGGATGATGCATCTGGACCTACTAAATCTGGTTCCTAACTTTCAGGTGCTGGAGGAGGTTAAGATTTTTGGAGCAGATTAAAGTTTTTGTTGCAGGTGCCCTTTAATAGCAATATCTAAGTTACTACTGGTCCTAACTTCACCAAACTTGCATGGATGGTGTGTCTAATGATACTGATGCACCAGACAGGATTGAGTGCTGAATAGGCTTTGGATCCTGGAGGAGGTTAAGGTTTTTAGAGCTGGTTAAAGTTTTTGTTGCAGGTGCCCTCTAATGATTATATTTTAGTTACTACTGGTCCTAACTTCATTAAACTTGTATGGATGGTGCGCCTTATGATACTGATGCACCTGACAGGCTTGAATGCTGAATCAGAGCCATAGGTTTATGATTCTCGATGTGGTTTAGTTTTTTGGAACAGGTCACATGTTTTGTAGATGATAGCTTGCATAGTTGATGTAACTATATTATAAATGAAACGCAGAGGTTGCTTTAGATGCAGAGCCTGATCTCCATTATCAAGGATGCTAGAGAAATCTCCTACCTCACTCAAACCTGCTTGATAGATAGATGTGGTTGTTGTTAAATGATGTAACATGATTCCTATGATATAGTTTTGTATGATTTGAAACACTATTGTTTAATAGGATACAATATAATACCAAAATGTTATATTGTAAAACGTTATATGATGCGATAAAATATTGTATCAAGTTTTATGCCCCCCTTCGAAGAAGGGAGGGCATATTGCTCTGCTGCTGTCGGTCTGTCAGTCTGTCCACTAACAGTTTCCGTTCATTTTCTTCGCAGAGGATGAACATATTGAAATAAAATTTGGTATACAGGTTTATCATGATAATATCTAGGTCAAGTTCGTAATTGGGTACGATCGAGCAATTTTCGACAGAGCTATGGCCCTTGGACGTAGAAAAATTCCAGTTATTTACAGTTACCGCTCATTTTTTTCGCAAAGGATCAACATATTGGAATGAAATTTTGTATACAGGTTTATTATGATATTATCAAGGTCACGTTCGATATTGGGTACGATCGAGCAATTTTATAGTTATACCCCTTGAACATAGAAAAATTCCAGTTATTTGCAGTTCATTTTCTTTGTGGATGTTTCCAAGGGAGGTGGGCATAAGTGTTTTACAAACATCTCTTGTTTTTATATTTTATGATATGATATTGTGTCATGATATTGTTATGTAAAGTATTGATTAATATGATACAATATTGTATAATATTATATTGTATCATTTATTTATTATTTAATCGCATGATAGTATTACATATGATATTGCAATATATGAGTAACGATGAGTGCAAACAAATTTCCATTACGCGCTAGCGCGCATTATACAATTTGTATGCACACCGTTGCAGTTATGAGACCACTTCTTTAAAAAAAATAATGATTCAATGCTTAATTAAACAATATAATATCATATGTTTCAATGTTATGATGTATTATTGCAATATGATATTGTTTCATATAATACTATATTGTATTATGTTTTATGATATTCTATTATTAGATTAAATACAATTATAATGTATAATACAATACAATGTCATATCTTACGTTATAACATCGTTATAATATCATATCTCACAATTTTTTACGGTATTTTATGGTAGTATATTATATATATTGTAAGTATGATAGGATGCAATTTTAATTATATATTATTGTATTGATAAACATATGAACATATGATTATCAACCAATTTTTTAACAGATGATATTCAATATTGTGTCAAAACAGAATCCATGAATATCCAAGATCATAAAGGATGGTTTTCATATAATATGATAAAGGTGGTCTCATAAAGGTGATGCTTCATAAAGGTGATGCCTCGTCTCGGTGAGCTTTGTAGTCTGTGATTACCTATGTTTTATAATTGCGGAGCTCTCCATCGTTTAAAGGGTTCCGAGGCATATTTTGGGGGAAAAAATATAAAATTAGTAAAATTAAATTATCCAGGGGGATAGGATCCGGACTCCTCTCCCGATTTACTGCGTAAAATTATTAATATTGAATTTTCCGGGGGGGGGGGGGGGGCTCTCCCCCTCTAGATCCATGCATGAGCAAGGCGTGTCGCATAATGAAATTAGAATGTAACTGTGTTTGGTCCACGGTTAACAGACGGCTGGTAAGTGACAGAAGTTTAGAAGTGCATATGTACACATTATGGCGGACATTAAATTTTGTGTGGAGTAGATAATGATTAGGCATAGCCATTATTAATAAACATATATGTTACATGTACACATTAAAATATTTATAAACATTCATAGTAAGCGCGATGGCCTAGCGCATTCGTACCAATAATAGCCTGGATTAATCGGAAAACCTTGGCGAGTACGGTGCCTGTATTAAATTCAATGTAATCGACAGAGACTTGCTGAATGCAATAAAAAAAGGCGAATGCAAAAGTGCGAAGATGCGAAGGCCAGAGTGCAAAGTTGGAAAGGAAGATAGTAGTATCGCTCCTTCGCCTTCGCAACTTCGCACTTTAGGCATCACATCTTCGCGCTTCGTTGTCGCATCTTCGCACTTTTGCTCCTACGCCTTCGCTCTATCGCCTTTGCAACTTAGGTCAAAGTGGCCCTATCAGAACACCATAGATTTATGTAAATGTAATTGTTAAGATGACAACCATACCCCGATGCAATACGTCAATATCTTGTTATAACGGAAGGATTTTTATTTTCTAAGATATACCCCTTTTTTCACTTTAAGTTTATTTGAATATGAATTATAATTTCTGTTACTTTCTGTACACTGCGGCAGTAAAAATTACAATAGTGTAAAGACTATTTCACAAAAAATAAAATATATATATATATATATATATATATATATATATATATATATATATATATATATATATATACATATATATATATATATATATATATATATATATATATATATATATATATATATATATATATATATATATATATATATATATATATATATAAACTATCTACAAGGGGGTCATTATTCTACAGGGGTCACTTTTCTTCATGTGGAGTGTGCTCATTTTTATGAAAATGACACTTATTCTTCAGGCAAAGGGGTCATTTTTCTACGTAGAATAATGACCGGGGGGTCATTTTTCTGTGTAGAATAATGACCGGGGGGTCATTTTTCTACGTAGAATAATGACCCCCGGTCATTATTCTATGGGGGTCATTATTCTTCATTACACCGGCGTTCAAATCAACACCGTCGCGGTCTTGACGAGCAATTACTGTAGAAGAAAAGTATAGATTACCTCTCCCGACTAAAACTCTATAATACTTAAAGGTGTTACTTTGTACAAGAGATTGTAGGATGTGATTGTTTTGCATCACAAACAACACGGAAAACTATACATGTTATTAAATTGCAGTAAAGCTTATTTTTTTTTTTGTCAAAAATGATTTAAAATTTTCCTGTGTTATTCGTGCTTTCGACATGCCAGTACAAATTAGCAATATTAACAGGTATGTTTGATTAAACTATCTCTCTAAAGAACTGACTGAATTAAGAGTTTCGGAACCAACCATAGAATCCATTATTGTTTTGTAGTGAGTGGACCCGTCACACCTCCATTATGTTTCTGAGGCCAATAACAATAGTAACTTTCAGGTATAAGATCATCAATTTCATAAATTTTACTTAAGTCCGTCCCGAGAGATTTATGCAGCACGTTTTCTTGAATGGTTCAATATTGATACATATCCCTTGATATAAACGGTGTTCATTCAAAAGTATTAAAAAATCCCAAAATTTCTCTATAGAAACGTCCCCTGTATCTTATCATATTTCAATATTAAATGGCTTAAAATAAAAAAAAAGTCTATAATGGGAGTTTACATTGCAAGCGAGATGAAAGTGTTTGGATGATAACGTTAAAAAACTGTGAGAGGTATTCCAAGTGACTTCCAAATGGAGAAAAGATGTCAACATTTCCCATTATAAATCTTCGTAAGAAATCTGTAAAATTTTACGAATGAAAAATGATAATATGTCAGTGAAGATATCCTTGATATTCCTTTCATAGATTTCAATTGCACCTCTTTCACAGCTAGATATGTTTATTTTGATTAAAAATTGTTCAATTAAGTGTGCTGCATAAATATCTCGATACAGACTATAGTAGTATCGTATATCTGTCAAACTATCATACGATCGCATACCCTATTTTCTAATACCTCATGTCTTTCCATTTGTTGAATCAGAGAAGTTGTTGTTATACTAATCTTATATTATTACACTGATATTTCTTGGCAATCATTGTTCATAGGTTCAGCTATGATACTTACTTTTGGTTTTTGTTGCAGCTATTTGATTCAAAGCCTCGTAGCGAACAACTGTACCCTTCGCATGGATTCGATTCAAGTGGAAGCGAATTTCACCATAGAGAGGGTATTGAGATTCACTTCAAACGAGGTGCTTTCCATTAACGGACATTGCCGGACTTGCCGTCGTCGCCGATTGCTGGAACGCGCGTCGCCGACTGGCGATTGCGTCAACTCATTTTACCGTTGTCGATTAAGAAACAGTATGGTGTAGTTTTTATGGTTTATGAAACTAAAATTTTATACCTGCGGGTTGTCATTTAAATTGAATTTAATCATCATACATCTGCAAATAGCTTTCATGTTTTAATGATATCATAATATAAGTATAAGTTATGAGCTAGTTTCGTACTTCTAGAAGTATTGTGACGTTGCCAACCGTTCCAGTAACCTCACCGTTTTCCCATGATGTCGCCAGCGACGCAACGTTGATGGAAAGCGCCCTAAGTTTCATTAATAATTCTTATAGCCAACACATTTTGAAGATTTTGAAAATAATAAGTATTTGCTTTCAAAGTATGGATATTTTTCTACAAGGTCATTCTATATAAGTACTGACTTTCCACTGTTTCATGCAACAATAATATTGCCTATTTTTGAAAGTATTTTGATTTTTTCCCAAGTATTTAGGCCAGTGGTATGAATTTGAGTGGATGTATGAGGGGTATTTAGATCCAGCGTCAGTATTCCAGGACTTCGCACACGTATACAGGAGACAACAGGACGGTAATATTACCGACACAACACGTGGAAGGTAAACATAACGGTAATATAACCGACACAACACGTATAAGGTAAACATAACGGTAATATAACCGACACAACACGTGGAAGGTAAACATAACGGTAATATAACCGACACAACACGTGGAAGGTAAACATAACGGTAATATAACCGACACATTTTGTTAATATTTTCCATGAAGAAATATGATATGAACGTTTTTGCCGTCTTGAATTATAAATAAACTTATGCTATTTGTTTGACAAATATAAATGAGAAAAATTTTGTTCTGATACATAGATGTATGCAACAAGTTCTACCCCTTTATGCTAAAAACAATTTCGCCGCTATAATTCATGACTCCGTTAAACTTTTAGAATACGCAGTGTTTGGGCCGTTTCCGAAGTTGTTCATTTTAGAATTGTCTGAAATGGGAAAGATATTCGCATTATTGTTTTCCCATTTTGTCTTCTAAGCCCAGTGATAAACGTTTATCCACCCTCTGAATACACATTACTGCGCCACTGTATGCCATTGTTCAGCAAAGTTCATGATAATACCATATTGACTGCAGCGATGAAATTACTAGTGGTTCCTTGACGTCTTTAATGCAAAAGGAATTGTTTTAATTTTATATAAACCTCTATTGTGTGTGGAGGTTTCCCATACAGATTGGTAAAATACTTGGAAATCTAAGTGAAAAAATATAATGTTGGTCAATGTTGATCATTCTGAATTTTTGAGAGAGAGAGAGAGAGAGAGAGAGAGAGAGAGAGAGAGAGAGAGAGAGAGGGAGAGAGAGATTGAGATTTACCAAAGAAAAACAAATAAAAATCGAACTGCTCTTTGTCAGAGATCCAGCTAAAAGCCACGGGTGTCTCCAGTTTTCTTCCACCATCTACCTTACAGACACACCGGGAAAGATGTTGTTTAATTATTTAAATCAAGGTATGACTTTAAAAATTTTAACTTGTTCTCCACTCACTTAGACTATTTAAAGTCAATCTTACTCGAAAACTGAAAAAAGACATCATGTGAAATGGTACACAAGCATTGTATAAAATCGGCAGAAAAAATAGTTCTATATATACTTTTATTGCTTAAAGATCTCAGTTTTTTATATCAATGTATTTCATGCATGATGTTTCGGAATTGATGTATGTAAAAATGTTTTGATTGCAAGTAAGATAATATATATTTTATTAACTATAAACCAATGCCTGATAAAAGAAAAGAAAAAATACGGAATAGTAGAAAATTATCACATTTTAGTTCAAAATAAATTTTTTAAAAATACTCCGATTCGGGGCGGGCAATATTTTAATATGATCATGATTATGAATAATGCCTTCATAAACAGTCAATAATTGTATGATATGTTTTTTAAAAAATCGAAATTATGACAATTTATTTATTTTAATATTTGAACTGATACTAATTGAAAAAATCTCAAAACAACAATATAATAAAAAGTAATAAAATAACCAGCAAGAGCGCAATTTCCTTCATCAGGACAAATGGCTTATAACCGTTTCATTTGATAAAAAAATCTATTTGAAACTATTCTGCAAGTTCCAAAATACTAGATCTATTAAGGTGGTATGGGACACCCTGTCGATATTAATGTGGATAAATATATAATATCATTATAATCAATATACTTTCAGCGTTTAAAATTTTATAATTTTACAATATTTTACCAAAAAATGGTTTAAAATTTTTGGAAAGATAAAAATTTTGATATGCCCAGCGGGATTCAAAATTACGACTCACAGATTCGTAGTTAAGGCTCTAAACCAATGCGCTACGCTGTTAGTTAACAATTTGGGGAAATAAAAAGTTTTAAGAATGCTTCATTTTATTGTTTATTTCGATCGGAAGTACGTCACAATATGTAAGTGTCCCTCACCACCTCTATGTTTTGACACTAAGCATGTAAAAATCATGTGACTGAAAAGCGAAACAAATGTACATTTCAAGATCTCATTTTGAACGCGTACGTTCATTTCAAGCTTTCATATCGAAATTTTATATTACACAATAATGAAAGAAAGTAACGAAAATGATGAACATTTCAATAATATTTAAGAAATAAGGAATCATTCTTTGAGTATTATGAAGAGATAATTTTGGTCGGGGCGTGGTCAAATCAAATAAAGCCCGAATGGCTTTATGATAGGTTTGACCACATTCCGACCGAAATTATCACCTTGTAACATTCAAAAATGATTCCTTATTACTTATATTTATATCATTTCCAATTTTTACACGTTAAAACAATATTTTAAAACCACTACTTAAATTTTTTTTTTCATGTAGCACATGCTATGTATTAATACGCGTCACACTTTTTAGTTATGATATAAAACACGCCCATTTTGTGTTGCTCATATTTTATTAAATTATTGGTCTATAGACAAAGACAGCTGAAAATGTAAATATTCTTAAATAAGAATTCAAACAGAACTTGTATAAATAACATCGCTTTTTCGCATATGAAAATTGCGTGGAACTAAGTGGATTAAGTATTGGTTAATAAGTATTAAATTTCAAGGCTTTTTGTCAATTTTGGAACAATGCAGTTAAAATATGATGAACTCATTTGTTTATAACCATCTTGACACATATATCCGATATTATCAAATCTGCAAATAATATTTACATCTTTAGGCAACATAGGAAATTACTGGGTAGTAGAGACAGACTATACCAACTACTCAGTGGTGTATAATTGCATTCAACTGAATCCTGACGACACATGTAAGACGAATCAAGCATGGGTGTACAGTCGCCATCCCAATCTGTCAGACGATTTGAGGGCGAGAGTTAGTCACGTGATAGAAAATCTGTGTTTGAATGAAACATCGTTTTATAAAACCACTCACAAAAATGGTAATACTATTTTAACCTATCTCTTTTTTCACATATTCAAATCTTTTTAAAAATTTTGCCAAGTTTCTAGTTTTTCTTCTTATGAGAATAAAAGCCTTAATAGTTTTTGAAAATCAATGTTATATAAATAAATACAATTAATGCTATGTATATTTGTATAATTTAAATACAAAAAGATATTGATGTTTTTAATCTAAAACAAATCTCAGTCACTCAGTCACTGTATTATTAGAGTTGATAAACGAATTATGTACTGTGTACAACCATTTAAATAATGCTTTACAAAATACATACTCAAGAACCATGAGTTTATACAATATTACAAAGACGAATGATAACCGTATTATATACGAAAAAACAACCAATAAACGTAACATGACTAAAGACAAAATCAATGAAACCCCCTCCCCCCAAAAAAGAACATAACATGTATTGTATTTTATGACGTAAACAACAATGATTTTTTTTAAATCCAAAAACAGCACTGAATAATCAATAATACACAAAACAACCATAGAAGGAATATAAAATACAAGAAGATATATAACTTAGATATGCATATCAATGTATTATATACATGTACATATAAAAACCGTGTCTGGTTTATTTATTAATTTATATGATTAAATAAGGGAAAAAACCAAAATTTACAAGTGTAGTAACGTTTCGATATCTGTATTTTTTGCAGACTGTTCTGCCGCGCCCAATTTGGATTCCGTTGTTGGCTGATTTCAAAATTGCTGTACATGAATCATGTTTTAAAATAAATGATTTTTCAGGCAATATTTAGAGTGCCGCGTTGTTCTTTTATATATGCATAGTGATACTTCTCCTTTGGTGAGACTTCCTCAGGAGGACTGGCTGTATAATGAGACTATAGTAATACCTGGATAGTTTACCCCTAAAATTTAGAAGAAAAAAAATCTTGTATAATTTAAAACTTCAAATCACCATTAATAAGTTGAACTGAGAAGATATTCCAATACAATGTAAATGAAAGACCTTCCTCCATGTAAGAAAACAAACATAACTGATTTTTTCATTGTATATAGTACATGTAAATCGTTAATTATTAAGTCTGTTATAGAAGACTGTGCCATGTATCAAAACTTACCGTCCCTAATGTCGTGCAATCCAACCGGTAACGTTTGGCGTGATTTTAAAATCGTACGGAACCACTTCAGCATCCAAGTCCTTTTGTATGTAACATTAAGTGACTCATACGTTTATTTAAGTAGAAAGACTTGGTAATAAAGAAGTTGACAATTTCATCTATAGGCCTCTTTGTAATTTTAATAAGCTTTATGAAGTTAACTTTTTCTTTTAGTCCTTAATTATCATAAAAAAGCCAAATAGCCTGAAATGTGCCATTACCTTTTTTAAGTTTAGATAATCATTAAAACCAACATTATATCAATAACACCACCTATGTGGATTTATAAACCATTTCGTTTAGTTTAATGACACTACTTAATCAATTAACAAGTTAGTGAGGGTACAAAAGGAGAGTTATCATCATGGTTTATTTTTATTTTGTGAAATAAAGTGAAACAACAATAAAAATCCCATATGTATCATGAAAATGATACAATGAACTGATTGATTTCATGTTACATAACCACCGTGTTAATCTATCGAAAGACACTACTCTTTCGGTGAAAGATAAGAATAGACAGCTTTTCTCGAACGTATCTTTATTGAAACGATCCTTGCAAATTTGTGCACGGACAAAAATCAGGTGAGACGAGTTTGACAGTTACGAAAGCAATTTAGTGCCTGGAGGCAAATTTATTTTTAAATTCCAACTTTAAAGTTGAAAATTCCACGATTAATATTGGGAATTCAAAGTTTAATGTTAGGAATTTCAATTTTAATGTTGGTAAAATGAAAATTTAACTGTAAAATTTGAAAAATCAGCTTTATAGTTAGATATTGGAAGATTAATTTTGAAAATTTCAACTTTAATATTGGTAAAACAATTTTAAACTTTAAGATGGAATTATTAAGGAAAAACCACAACGTGGCACTAATTAATATGCTTCCCTAGACAATTATCTTTACCAATATTTTGCAGAGAGGTCAAATGTACATAATAATACACTCTGTTTTAACTATTTTTTTCCACTGAAGACATTAATCGACGTAGATATGTATGTATTGCAAAATATTTTATATGAATAGATGATAGTTTAAGACTTTGAAGTTCTGAGAGGGTTTAAATAGGTTTTGCCTGTTACCCAATCCATTTGAGTTATCAGTTAAGCATAACTTTTTAAATTAAGTAATGGTTGGTATAAGTATTTCAGTATGAATGGACATTCTATTCATCGGTACAGTATATGCAACGCGGATCCAACATTTTCCGCACACCCCGGCGGTCCAAATCACAATGCGCTGAAGACAGGTGTCTCAGGTAAAACAGCGTACCCTCGCGGTAGGGTCGTCTAGCAAGTCAGCAACGCCGCTGTCCACGATCAACTTGTCTGAAAAAAAATGACAGCTACACATAACTATGATATATCATAATATTAATGGAACTACCTAAATAACAGATGATAAATATTTTTTTTAATAAAATTGTTGAATTCATAGCTTGTGTTTAAAATCATTCAGCAATACTATTTCAAATGTTCATTGTCGAACTATTAAATTTGACATAGCCTATGCAAAAATTGATAATTTTTTTTCTTTTAATTTTTTCTTCAATCTTTTTAAATTGTGGAAAGGAATTGAAACAAGCATTCAGCCTATTTGCAAATATATTAGAAAACAGAAAGTACAGATTTACATCTATTATATTGATTATATTTGTACTTTGAATGAATTTTAAGTTCCATATGTAGGTTTTCTGTACAAGTGAAATGATACGCAGACTAGAAAACAGCACTCTAACCGCTTATCATGCTAGAATACTCGCGAAGAGGTTATGGCATATTGAAGTTAATAGGACATTTTCAGGTTGACATCAGAGTTTGGCTGATAATATTATATTAGTAGTAATTTTGGATCACAAACAACATAGGGAATTCTACATGTTATTAAATTGATGTAAAACTTATTTTACTAGTCAAACATGATTTAAATTATTCCTCTACAACTCGTTCTTTCAGCATACCAGTACAAAATAAGCAATATTAACGGGTATCTTGAATTAAACTATCTTCCTAAAGAACTGACTGAATTCTGTGTTTAGTAGTGAGTGGACCTGTCATACCTTATACCCTACAATGTTTCAGACGCCGCTAACAGTAGTAACTTTAAGGTAAGATATCATCAATATCATAAATACTAAAGTCTTTATGCAGCACTTTTTCTTAAATCATTCAATATTAATAAATACCCCCATGATACAAACGGTGTTCATTCAAAAGTATTTCAAAATTTTAAATTTTCCCTTTGAACGCTTGTCAGATTTTAAAACATGGCTAGTTTAGAGTTTGCATTGCAAGCGAGATGAAAGTACCCGGATAATAACGTTAAACAATTGGGCGGGATATTCCGAGTGACTTCTGAATGGGAACAGAGATGTCAGCATTTCCATAATAAGTCTGTTTCGTGTCTTTGAACTTTTACGAGTGAAAAATTATAATGTGTCAATGAAGATATTTTGGATATTCCTTTCATAAATTTCATTGCATCTATTTCACATGTATGTGTATTTTATTTAAGAATTGTTCAAATGTACTGCATAAATATCTTTCGAATTATCTTAAGATCACATAACCTATTTCGTAATATCTCCTTTCCATTTGTTGAATCAGAAAAGTTCTTATTGTACATGTACAAATCTTAAATTACACTGATATTTCTTGGCAATTGTTGTTCATACTTCAGCTATGATATTTACTTTTGATTTTTGTTGTAGCTGTTTGATTCAAAGCCGTGTAGCAAACAACTGTCCCCTGCGCGTGGATTCGACTCAAGTGGAAGCAAATTTTACCTTAGATAGGGTATTTTACCTTAAGCCTGTCTCACACAGAACACACGGCTTATACGGTTGGCCACCCGTGTAAACCGTACATACAACCGAACCAACCGTGGCCTTATCCGACTTACACTCGGGCCATTCGAGTGTATCCGTGAAAGCCGTGTATGATTTTTTAAACTGTTAAAAAACTGGCACGGGTGCCATGTCCGTGTTTGATCATATTAGCGATCGTACAAGACCGTGTGAGACCCTACGAGACCGTATATACAACCGCACATGAAGTCCATTCCACGAGTGAGCTCAACCGTGTCAATATCGTATATAAATCGTATGGAATCGTGTGAAACCGTTCCCAAGCCCTACATCCAACACCCGGATTAACACTCGAATGTCACACGATCACCGTACGATTCACACGAGTGTACACACGGTTTTATACGACCGATACGGTTTCATACGATCGTCACACGACCAATACGGTTCAAGTACGAATTATACATGGTCAAGTACGACCAGACACGGTCTCTACGTCTGTACAAAGCTCGTGTATGATCATACAGCACTCGAACACAACAGAAAACACAACTACCTGCTGACACCTTAAAAAAAACTTGCCTCCTTCTTCTTCTCCTTCTGTTGGCTTGTTCTTGTCTCCCCTCGCGCCTTCTGGCCAAAATAATCTCAATGTCTATCAGTCTTATCATGATTTCTAATTCCCTTATTCTGTCATCTGCCATTTTTAGAACTTCTCTGTTAAAAATTCGAAAATTTATGAAGCCAAGCCATCAAAACGAGTCAATTTATACCAAAACATAGACAAATGTGTGATAATTGGAGCATAACTAGAACAAAAGTCGGTGGGACCGTATGTAAACCCCGTAAATGTCCAGTTAATCGAGTAAAAGTCATGTTTAATTATACTAGGCCGTAACAGGCCGTACTAGACCGTACTTTGAACCGTACAACAATCGTATGAAAATCGTTTGCAAATCGTGTTCAAACCGTGACAAACCTTGCTTGACCGAGTATATCCGTGCTTTGTTCGTACATACTCGTGCTACATTCAAGTCTAAATCGTACCAACTCATCCCCAGGTACGGTTGGAGCTCAATACTCGTACCAGTCAACCCTTGTATAACCGAGTATACCGTACTGGAACCGTGTGCCCAACCGTGTTCTGTGTGAGACAGTCTTTAGATAGGGTATTAAGATTCACTTCAAACTTGAGGTTCTTTCCATTAAATTGCATTGCCGGACTTGCCGGTGTTACGAAGAATATAGACCCGAATTGAAAATTTACCCGGGGTCATTTTTCAACGTTGAAAAATGAGACCAAAATTCGTGAAATTTATAATTCATTTTTCAACAGCTTGAAAACGATTTTTCTAAACTTTGAATACTTCGACACTTTGAAAATTGACCCTGTTGAAAATTGACTCAAAGTTCAGAGTTTTAAACTGTTTTTTTTAATGAACTGGATTTTGCTCTACGTGGTTAAAATGTACATGTATATACTTGATAGTTTTAGTTTTAAAGTTTTAATTCTAGCTGTCATACTTTCCGATACATATACTTTAGTTTATATTTGTTTTAAGTTGATTTGATCGACAACAATCGTTTAATATTAATAAGACTGAAAACTTGGTATCCATGTACAAAACTATGTAACTAAAGCTACGAAGGTGACTTTTTGCATACTGTATCATGATCTTTTAATATTTGGATAAGATTATCATCATTATCTATCCTAACGCATTTGTATAGTTTCTGTCTTTTTAATTGCAAAGGTTATTTTTTTTCATTTGTCAGACTTACACTATTGAGTTGACCCCATACTGACCCTGTGACGTTTTGTTTTAAATTTGTGTATAACATGTAAGTAAGTGTAGAGACTTATTATCATGTTAATGTGAGTTATAATAGGAAGGAAGGGTCTTTTTTTCTTATGGATTATGATGAATCAAATATTATGTATGCCATGACCCAATGGGATTTTTCTGACTCCAAGAAACAGGAAAATACCAAATATCTTGAAAACTGTTGAGATTCCAACCACTAAACCATATATCATAATTCTTGTTTCTAATGTCACTATGGTGTTAAGTTTATGACTCCCCAGGTGTTGTCTTTAAACCCCCCCCCCCCCCCCCTCTGAAAAAGGAAATG
This sequence comes from Magallana angulata, assembly GCF_025612915.1. Taxonomy (NCBI): domain Eukaryota; kingdom Metazoa; phylum Mollusca; class Bivalvia; order Ostreida; family Ostreidae; genus Magallana; species Magallana angulata. The sequence goes on along the minus strand of NC_069113.1, from coordinate 7,871,335 downwards.
ATGATACATTTTGTGGCTTTTGAGATTTTGAGATCCCCATCCCTAAACCATATTTATTCTTGCACTTGTCATTGCGCATCAAATGGTATATAAGTTATGCCCCTCTTTGAGACACTCTGACTTTCTAGAACTAGAAATGATAAAGTATTTTATCTTATTAATGTGTAGTGTTTGGCCCATGGGGGTAATTCCTAGCCTAATGATGCTTTGTTTAGGAGACTTAACTATTGCCCCGAATACATACAATATTTTGTTTTATCTCAAAAATTAAAACGCAATTTCCAAAATCTTAATGTGCATCTAGAGAAAAATACCAATCAAAAAATCATTTATAATTTGCTTCTATACACAGGTTAGAAGACTCTGAATCTGTAGAATCAGGCTTGATTGGGGGAGGGGGGGGGGGTTGGATAAGGGGTGGATGTGGAGGATAAACATTTAATTTTAATCATTTATTGTTATTGATTTTAACTTGAAAATTAGTTATTGATCCCCAGGTAGAAAATTAGACTTCTGATCATGTCTCAATAGATCATTTGTCAATTATGCAAGGTGTAGTGTGATTTTTTAAAAGAAAAACATTTTTTACCAGTTTATAAAACTTTGTAGACCCCAAATATATTTTGATTTTAATAAATTTAACAATTAAGAAAAGTGTAAATTTAAGTCTCTGTTTTTTATTTCAAGGAAAAAAACCCATCATTTTATTTACACTGTAAGAAGGGATTCAATTGCGGATCCAGAAAATTTTCCGGGGGGGGGGGGGGGAGTTATTTGAGTTTGCCAGTGGGGGCATATTTGGCAATTCCATAATGTAATTTAAAGAAATTTGATTTTTGGAGGGGGGATCTGGACCCCCCCCCCCCCCGACCCTATCTCTAGATCCAAACATTGCTCATCTATAGGACAGCCCCTATCATACCCAAAGATAGGATGTGTCTATTCATTAAATCTAAGAGGAGTTCTGGGAATTAGGTTTTTTAATATAGCATTGAATGATTTATTTTTGACGTCGTCGTGTCAATAACTGCTGTCAGGTGAGCAGACAAATTGAATAACGCGTGTTAGCGCGTTATGATAATTTGTGTGCTGACCTGACGGCAGTTATTGACACCACGACGTCAAAAATAAATCATTTAATGCTTATATTTACATTCCCTTACTGATGAAATCAATTATTTACTTAAATAAATCGATATAAATTGCATATAACGGAGGGAGTAAATTAGTAACAGCAAGAACAGCTGTTTTATAAACCTGTTTAAACTGATTATCTAATAGACTGTTGACAACGAGCATGAACATATAATCCATGAAAAATAACTCTTAAAATTTTGTTTTTAATAATGAAGTCATTTTTTTTGTTGAATAACTGTAAAACATGGTGATTTGACAGCATTTATAAATTATATTTTCTCACCGATAACATAGAATTCACTGTTTGAGAACTACTTATGTAAATTACTTGTTAATTCATACGCAGTGAATAGGTGTTGCATTTAGAGGCATTTAAACATCACATATTTTAATGGAAAAACAAAGTAGAATGTAAATATGGAGTAATAAACGTCAATTTTCTGCTACTATTTGACTCCCTGGGTGATATTTAAATTGTTAAAACCATATTGCACATCTATAGGACAGCCCCTATCATATCCCAAGATATGATGTGTATATCAATTTAATCACAAGAGAAGTTCTGGTATCTAGATTTTTTTTAGGAGTGATAAACGTCAATTATCTGCTACTGTTTGACTCCTTGGATGAAAATTAATTTTTTAAACCTTATTGCACATCTATAGGACACCCCAATTCATATTCCAAGAGATGACGTAGCTACTCCAGAAGTTGTAAGAGGAGTTCTGGGAATCATTCGTTTTTTGCCAAGAAAGTCATTATTTGTTGCCCACCGATCCCCGTGGTAAAAAAAAGTTTGAGACTTGATTACACTTAAAAATGACACCCCCAATCATATCCTAAAAGATCATTTTACTACTGCAAAAAATGTTGACGTTTTTTGTAACCAGATTTTTTGTAAAAAAAAAAAAAAAAAAAAAAAAGAAAAAAAAAGAAAAAAAAAAAGACGATTAGTCATTTTCCACCCACCAAATGAACCCCAGGACAAAATTGAAATTTCTGAAACCTTATTGCGCATCTATAGGACATTCCAAAACATATTTTAAGAAATGACTTGTCTATTGTTGAAACTGTTGGGGAGTTCGAGGAAGAAGGTTTTTTGTGAAAAAAAACGTCATTTTTACCAATTATTTGACCCCCAGGTCTACCAGAGAATTTTTGCAACCCTTTCACTAATCAACATGACACCCCAAATCAAACTCCAAGAGTTCAGTTTGCTGATTTATAAGATGTAAGAGCAGTTTGAGAAAGTAAACGTGACAGACGGACAGACAGTCGGGGGGACGGAACAGGGTAACAAGAATATTCCCGAACTTTCTTTAGAAAGTGCGGATAGAAAAAGATGATTGCTATGTATTTTCTCTTATGCGAACTTCTATGAAGATAATACTGTTAGCGTATCGTCATATTGAAGTTTAATTTAACTTTATTTACTGGGTGGATGTAAATACAAAATAAAGATTATCACAGTTTTCATATACTGAGTGGGTGCAAGCAAAAAATCACAAGATATTGTTAATTTTGTATAAAAATTTGCAGCGAATAATATCACAATTCCCATATAATGACCAGGCGTGAGGATAAAACAAGATGTAAACAATAAAACGTATTGTAAACTTTTATCTAATATTTATTTTGTACACCTTGCTATCCAGCATATAATAAACCCGGTTTTACCGAATTGAATAGTTAATCGTGTAACCATGTATTCCAATATTCATTTTGAAAACATAATTTTAGAAATATAGGTATTACACAAAGCAGCAACTATTTGCAAAAAGTTCACGAATTAATGCATTAAATAGTTAATTCATATTTGAAGGAATAGTATTTTGATTCTACATATTCTTAATATAAACATCGAAATGTTTCATTTTTTCGTCTGACTGTTGAAACATGTAAGCATTAAATGATAAGAATAAACATGAAAGCAACTGGTTAAATCAATCCGTGTTATATATGTTATTTAAATAATTTGTGCTTATTCGCTGTTGAATTTTGAACTGGTTTCATTATCAAAACTCCACGATGCGGGTCAATTTTCAACGGACTATGGTCTTCATTCAACACCTTTGGTTTTAATATACAACGTTGAAAAACGAATTCCCGGTTCATTTTTAACCAAGGTCTAAATTCTTCATTACACTGGCGTTGCCCTTGTCGCTGAATTCTGGAACGCACGTTTTACGAAACTGAAATGTCATATCTTCGAGTTGTCGTTTGAATTAAATTGAATTATATCATATCTGCAAATATCTCTGATTTTCTAATGAAATCATAATATAAGTATCAATTTTAAGCTGTTATCATCCTTCTTAAAGTATTGTGACGTTGCCAACCGTTCCAATAACCTCACCGAATTCCGATGACGTCATCGGCGGTGCAACGTTGATGGAAAGCGCCCATAGTTTTATAAATTATTCTAACAACCAACACATTTTGCAGATTTTAAAAATAACCAGTATATGGTTTCAAAGTATGGATATTTTTGTACAAGGTCGTCCCATATAGTTGCCAACTTTTCACTGTTTTCTTGAACAATGCTTAAGCCAATATTAAAGAATTTTGATGTTTTTTTCCAAGTATTTAGGCCAGTGGTATGAAATTGAGTGGATGTATGACGGTTATGTAGATCCAGCTTTTTTATACGAAGACTACACACACGTATACAGGAGACAACAGGACGGTAATATAACCGACACAACACGTGGAAGGTAAACATAACGGTAATATAACCGACACAACACGTGGAAGGTAAACATAACGGTAATATAACCGACACAACACACGGAAGGTAAACATAACGGTAATATTACCGACACAACACACGGAAGGTAAACATAGCGCAGTTTCAGAAATTTTCGTGGATCTAATGAAAGCAATTGTTTCCCGTATACTTTCAGCCAGTCTGAAATTCGTGGCCAATAACATCTAAATACATTATTTATTACTAAATTAAACTTTAATGGAAATTAAGTTTCACGTCGGGGCAGGATGTACATGTAGTTAAAAAAAACTAATGGAGCATAAGAGACACATGAATAAAATTTTGAAAAAAAAAAACAACGACAACTATTTGTCGCATTAATTTGAGATTAAAAAATATTTTCTTTGACTAGTAGGAATCGCCAAATTATAATGGTTTTTGATATATGTAAATCAAACATGAAGTGAAATTGATTTAAATGATAAAAGATTAATGTATGCTTACGATGGAGAATATACATGTATCTTGTATTTTTGTTTCAAAAGCGAAATTCATTGAGGATTTTAGTCCTAAATGCATTGAATAGATATCAACTGCAAAAGTTTTTCAATCGAATCTAGGTGTATGAAAGCCAATTGATTTTTTTTAATTAATTTGATCCTTCATGTTGTTCACATATTGCGTTCTTTTGGAGAATTTTTCAGTTTACCGAGCAAGATTTGTATTGTTTGTTTGAATATATTTTTAAAAAAATATTTTTTAAAATCTTCACACGTGTTAGAAAACAAATAATGTTTGACTATGCTCTACAACCAATTCTATAGAAAAAATTAAGAGTAGATAAATTCTTATTGTCTCATAGATTTCTCTTAAATCACAACAAAGTCTGGACAAATTCAAGACAGGGCAAACCTGTTTGCAAATACAGAAGGGCGAAAATAACCCTGTATACAGTAATCAAAATCATTGCAGATAACTTTTTCAAATATAAAAAATACACCAACAAATAAAAACACAAAAGGAAGATTATTGCTACTTAATTGAGAATACAGAGATGGCTAGAAGACTGATTAACAATAGGGAAAATAGTCTTACCTAATAAACCTAAGAATAGTAACTTCAATTTTTCAGTATATCAAAAAATATAATTCACAATTACTTATTTGTATGAAGAAATAAGCATATAATTTGTTGAACATGAGCAATTATTTTTGGCATGAACCTTATTTTTTAATTAATTTTTGAAAACAGCAAATTGAACTTGCCTGCCGGATGATTTTGTGCGCGTTAAACTGATAAAATATTTTCCAAGTAAAATACAGAAATGTAGTGGAGTATTGTTAATATCATAACACCCCAAAAATAACATCTTCATAGTCAAGTTGTTATTGAAGAGATCGGGTAGAATTTGTGCGCAGCACTGAAAAGTGATGTAAATAATTTTTTGGTAATCTGAATTATAAATTAAAAATTTTAGACCTTTTTTGATACAGAGGGTTGAATCCTTACAACTTACAACTGTTCAACAAAATCCAGCTAATATTTGATCAAGTTAGCTTTCGTAAAGGTACAATCTTGCCCTGAATATTCAAAGTGTAGTTTTGGTCCCATTCACTTGAGAGGATATGTGGGGTTTTTTTTTTAGCAAAAAGGGTGGTTTTCATAAAAATTATTCATAAAACTCGTCTCAAGTTAAAAAAGTACAATTTTTGTTAAGAATATCATCCAAAAATATTGTTCCATATTTATACCGCTCTGAGAAAAGAAATTGTTTTGTTAATGCATATAATTCTTAAACCAAAGGCATTCTGTTAAAAGGATTTAGACTGTTTTCATTTATACAGTTTCTTAATATTTTCCATGAAGTAATTTGATATGAATGTTTTTGCCGTTTTGAATTATAAATAAACAAACGCTATTTGTTTAACCAATATAAATGAAAAAAAAAATTTGTTTTGATACATGGGTGTATGCAACAAGTTCTACCTTATTTCATCAAAAACAATTCATGACTTGGTTAAATTTTTGAAATACTTTAGTTTGTGTTTGGACCGTTTTAGACGTTCATTAATTTTATATTTGTCAAAAGTAGGAAATTTATTCGCATTATCGTTTCCCTTTTTGTCTTCTTAGCCCTTTGATTAACGTTTATACACCCTCTGAACACACATGACTGCGCCACTATATGACATTGCTTAGAAAAGTTCATGGTGATACCAGAGAGAGAGAGAGAAAAAAGAGAGAGATGAGAGATATATTTACGAAAGAAAAACAAATAATCAAAGTACTGAAGTACTGACGGGAGTTGATTTTATCGATTATCATTTATTCAAAATCAACGATATGTGATTTTGTATGACAAGAAGTATCAGTAATCGAAATATTTCTGAGAAATTGTATGAATCCAGGCAAAATTGAACTCTTGTCTTGTTCAACCAAACACTCGGCTGTCTCCGTTTATCTCCGACAAGCAAGAGAGACTCTGCTTTGTCGGATATTAACGGAGACAGCCAAGCGTCTGGTTGAACGAGACTACATTGAACTCTAGCGTAGGAATACATACGACCTTAAAAAATATCTAAACTGTTTGTACAATTTAAAATCTTACTATTTTCATGGTATTAATAAATAAGTTTTCTTGAAAAACAATGCTTCAGAATACATAGCATCGAATTTATCTATTATTTTCAAGAACTAAGTGTTGTCAGCGGTATTGATTTCTGCTTAGGTCCAAACACTGTTTCACTTTCGCTTTGCCCTAGTAAGTGCATAGGAGATTTGATTAAAATCAACTCCCAAAAATTAAACTGTTTTGTCAGAGATCCAGTTCATAACCACGGATGTCTCCAGTTTTCTTCTACCATCTACCTTACAGACACACCGGGAAAGATGTTGTTTAACTATTCAAATCAAGGTATGATCTCTAAGATGTTACCTTGTTTTCTACTCAGCATAGACTATAGTCAATATATATTGGTTTTAACTGAATAAGAAATAGAAGTTAAGAAAGACAATTATGAAAACAGAAAAATTCTATGTTGAGCCAAAAAAATCACGGCGATCTATTTTCAAATCCTTTCTTGACTTTTTGTTTGTTTCTTCATATAATAAAACAAATGTTGACTGTGTTTTCGGGCACCATTGATTATATAAGCCCCCTTGGAACAAATACATTGCTCCTCGCTTCGCGTCGGGCATTATTTAGTCCCTTCGCGGCAAAAATAATCAAAGTTGCCTTCAAACTCAGTCAATATTTTTAAATGTTTTCAAAAAATCGAAATTATGAAAGTCTATCTATTTTAACATTTGAACTTACACTAACTGAAAAAAATCTCAAAACATGAATATGGTAAAGTATAACAAATAACCAGCAAAACAGCAATTTTCTTCATCAGGTCAATTAAGTTAAAGGGGCATGGTCGCGATTTTGGTCAAATTCTATTTTTCTGTTTTCATTAATTACAATGCTTTAGGAAAGCATTTTTAATGATCAAATGAAATTTTAGAGTCAGTCATAAAGTTATAAGTAAGATACAGGGCTCACAATTCTTTGTCGTGTAAACAAGGCTTATGCCCTGTTTTTGTTAACATAGGTTCAATATACCAGTTAAATTCTTTTCCAAGCTTATTTGTCTCTCTTCTTATTCATTCTAAGCATAAAAACAGTTCCTAACGTTTAACACATTCATTTTAGGTCTAAAACTGGACTTTTCACCTCAACATTCAGAATGTAAACGAAAGCTTTGTTTACATAGTAAAGAATTATAAGCTCTTTAACTTGCTTATAACTTAACGAATGACAATCAAATTTTGGTTGCCTATTAAAAATGACTTACTGAAGCATTATTAACATTAAAATCGGAAAAATAATTTTTGACCAAAATCCTGACCATGCTCCTGTAATAACCGTTTCATTTGAAAAAAGATAACTATTCATAACTATCTAGATATTCTGCAAGCGAAGCAAAATTAATTCCAAAATACTGGATTAAATAAGGTAGCATGAGCCACCTGTCGACATTAAAGTGGATAAAGTAATAATCAAAATACTTTCAGCTTTTTAAATTTTTACAAGATTTAACCAAAAAAATAATATTTTTTGGTAAGGTACAAATTTTAATAGCCCCGGCGGGATTTGAACTTACGACTCATATACTCGTAGTTTTTGCTTTAAACCATTGCGCTACGCTGTAAGTTAACAATTTGATGAAAGAAAAGGTTTATAAAATTATGCTTTCATTGTTCATTTCGATCGAAGTACGTCCTAATATTGAAGTGTCCCATACCAGCTTTATGTTTTGACATCGCCGAGTCAAAATCACGTGACCGAAAAACGAAAGTAATGTACATTTTTAAGATCTCTTTTTGGACGTTCATTTCAAGCATTCAGATTTATTCTTTATTGATATTGTACACAATAATAAAAAAAAAAGTTACGTAAATGATCAACTATTTAAAAAATATTCGTAAATAATAATGTAACGAAGGCATATGAAAATAGCGAAGAACTTTGCGGATAATGCATTGGCTAATAAGTATTAAATTTCAGGGCCTCTTGTCAATTTTGGAATAACGCAGCTAAAATATGATAAAATCATTTATTTATGATCATCTTGACCCATATTTCCAGTATTTTTTACATCTTTTAGGCGACATAGTGAATTACTGGGTAGTAGAGACAGACTATACCAACTACTCAGTGGTGTATGATTGCAAACAACTGAACCCTGACGGCACGTGTAAGACGAATTTGGCCTGGGTGTACAGTCGCCTTCCACATCTGTCAAACGATTTGAGGGCGAAAGTTAGTCACGTGATAGAGTCTCTATGTTTGAATGAAGCCTTGTTTTATACCACCAAACACAGAAATGGTAAAAGTATTTTTAACCTATTTTTTACGAGTGGTTGCATTGTCTTTACAATAAAATACCACTCTAGCAAATAATGCGTATAATTAGAATTAAAAGTTAAGAATTGTCTTAACATTCAACATTTATAAGTTTGAGGAGATTGACGTTTCTGATTGGTCGAAAGATTTCTTCGACACCTGCATCAATAAAATTTGCCGAATTTACTTTTCTCTATTTTTCTGATTTAACTATTTTTACAACGGGAATTTCCATAATAAATACTGTCAACAAAATGTAAAGTTGTGTCTGTTTAATTATAAGCAAACTATATTCAGCTTTATGAATATAAAAAAATCAAACAGTTTAATCTTGAAAAATAAATAACACATTGATTAATGTACAAAATAGAAAATTAATTGTCATCTCACGATTTCGTCTGCTTGAGGGGACGATCAACATTAAGGGCGAAACTGGCTGCTTCAGGAATAATCATGATAAGTTTATTTCTAAAAAAAAGTTTTAAAAAGGAATGAGTTCTTTATTTGTGATTGACGAATCTGAATTAATGCCGTGGCCTTCACAGATGTGATCACGTACCAACAAAATTCATATCCTAGTAAACTGTGGGTTTTTTTAACATCGTTGTTTATTACTTGAATTTACGTTTGAGAACGGCAAATCGATTAGAACTAGGGAAAAACCCGTTTTATGCTCACAATATTGCGATTCTAAAACGATGAGCGCGTGTGGTTAATATTATTAAGGCATTAAAAAGTTCACACAGAAACAAACGTTTTCCCCCTTTTTATAGGTACAAATAAGGAAACGTATTTGCAAATATAAATAATAGAAATAAAGAAATATAAAATGAAGATGAATCAACATTCAAAAAATCAAGGGATCAAGGTGAATTAAAAGAAACCTACAGATAACAATCATAGCTAAAAATGCAACTGATTTTTAACTGTTTATTTTTTCTAAATTTATTCTTTGAAAACGAATTATGTACTGTGTACAACCATATTAACAACACCCAACAAAGTATATACACAAGAAGAATGACATTTATGCAATAGTACGGCAATGTAAATAATAACTGTATTATATTCGAAAAAAAAAACCTATAAACGTAACATGATTAAAGACAAATCAACCCCCCCCCCCCCCCCCAACAACCAAAAATAAATGATAAATATTGTATTATTTGACGTAAACAACAATGGTTTTTTTTTTAAATCCAAATCAGCAATAATGAATCAAGTACGTTTCAAACAACTAAACAAGCAATGAAAAATGCAAAAATACATACATTTTAGTTTTACATAATAATGTATTATATACATGTACATAACAACTAATAACTTTAAAACTTTGTCAGGTTTGTGTAATTCAAACAATAAGAAACTGAGAAAACAAACCTAGAATTGACATGTTTTTTGCAGGTTGTTCTGCCGCGCCAGTTGTTGGTTGATTTGAAAGTTGTTGTACAGGAATTATGTTTTAAAATAAATGATATTTCATTAGTCGTTGATATTTGTTCTTCAACTTCTTGTTTCATTTTTTTTTTGTCTGACAATTAGTTACGGTGTAACGTGATCCTTTTTTACATATATACATGTAATAATAATAATAATTCTCCTTCCGTGGTGAGACTTCCCCAGGAGGACTGGCTATATAGTGAAACTTGTACGGGGATTTTTATATAACTATTCTGAAAGAGCCCTGTTTATCATTAATTCCTTTTTATTGATATTTCCAGTATTTGAATGTAGAATGTTTCATCAAAGTACCAAATTATAACATTCGAATTACTTTTTAACCAGATCAAATGTAAGTATTTTAGAATGGAACATCTTGTCCATAAATATTGGAAATTTCTGATAAACAAGATCATTGTAACAAATATGTTCGTATATAAACATCATTGTTCTAAGTATTCAAAAACACTTGTTTGTTTACAGACGTCCAAATTATCTACCTTACAGACCTGGATAGGGGAAAAGCTCATTATATATGAAGCCTCTCTTCCACCCTAAATTAAAATGATCATTTAATAGTGACCCTTTGATGATAAGGTTCACTATGAGCGAAGACTCGTCATATGGCATATAATTTTGTTTACCAATTAGTTGATGATGAAATCACAACTGTTGATAAATATAGATTAACATGTCAGAATATCAGAATATTTGAATACTGAAAAGTCAAAGTCATAGATATATAAGTATTACTTAATAGTGTAATATTAACATCGGTTTTTTTTTCATTTGTGAACGCAATAACGGTAAATTGACAAAACCGAACGACGTGGGAAATATCTAGGAAGTGTTAATTAAAAAAAATGAATCCATTATTTTATAGGTAACATTTTAATCAATAAAATTTTAGGGGGTTTACATCAATCGACACTTATTACGGGAATTAATACGAGCCGAAATACACTAGAAGCCATCTTTTATTTGCCTGCAAGATATTCCTATTAGATATATTGCTTACTCCTTGAAACCTATCCCTTTTTGTGGATCCCTAAGTACTGGCAAGCATATAAAGGTTGTGACATTCCGTCTTTGATTTAAATATTTTTTGCACCAAAACTTTAACGAACAGTGTCTCCCCCTCACTTTCTAAATTACTATCGTCTGTGATTGTCACATGATCAAACTCATAATTTTGTAAAGCAAAAGAAAACAGCCTCGATGCCCATACGAAATAAAACATTGCAAAAGGATTTCCACAATTCTTTCAAACGTTAAAGAATTGTTGTAAAACCTGGTTCAATCACCCTAACAATTAATTAAAACAACGGCATATTGTTGCCAACATCGAAATTGTTTAATTCAGAGTAAACATTTATTAAGGTTACATTTATTTTTTGCCGTCAGTTTGGCAGCGAATAAGAGTTCATATACGGAAACTGAGTCTTTTGTTAGAGTAATATAAATCACTTTTGCTTGCTGAAGCTGTTTGATTCAAAACCTCGTGGCATAGAACTGTGTTCTGTAAGATAATTCAAGTGGAAATAAATTTTACCCTAGAGAAGGTATCACTTGAATTTATATAACAAAGTTTCCTAGATTCACTTAAAAATTTTATGAAGAAACCTACAAAACACACGTGTACATCAGATTGAATAGTTGAATATTGTAAAATTTGTGATTTAGGTAGGCTGCGTTGTCAAAAAATATAAATAAGCTCAACTGGAAGACGACAACACGTGTAATACAGCAATGGATTGGGTCTACAGTCGACGTCTAAACCTGTCTGACAATTTGAAGACGGAAATTAGTCACGTGATGGAGAATATGTGTTCGAATGATACAGTTTTATACCACGTATCAAACACATGGTGATACATGCTACTGGTTTTGACTACTAATTTGGGGAGGGATATTCAAATTTATGGCATAACCACATACAATAATTCAATTATCATAGACAAAACAATGCCGTATATCAATTTAAATTCGCGTGCGAGAAATTTTACCGAGGTTCACGAAGGCCTCGCAGTCGCATTTAGTTGTCGCTACGAACAAGTCCTTGCCGTATGGGTGTAATACCTACATGGGTGAGTATAAGGCTTAAATCGCTACAAACCATGGTATCTCCGCGGTAAATTGTGAAATAATGTCGTTGCAAATAAATGTTGTGTTACGGTAACCAACAATCCATGTATCATATCCAAACAAACCCATAAATGTATATATGTGAAAAAACATCACACTCATTGTATCATACAAATTAGCGAAAAAAAGTCATTCTGTTTTATTTTTAACTACTAGACTTTGACCCGTACATGCACGGGTTGATATTGCATATGATATCGGACATTTACGACACATCGTAATGTTAACATTTAAACAACTAAGCTTTAAGCCTACAGTAATGCTATTAATTTAACTACACTCTGCTTAGTTAAAAAAAAATCTATGTCTCGGAACAGACCTTCATCACAGTTAAAACTTGCATATTAATATAAATGATATAGTAAAACTGTAAAAATCTTTTACATAAAACAAAACACACATAATTGTCTTTCCATATAACTATACATGTAATAGGAAAACTTTGAATTACGTTAAAGTAAATTGTCATGTACCGACATGACGTCTTTACATTGTTAAATTGTAAATATATAACCATTTTAACAAGACATTGGACTTTCAGTAGGGCGTAGCTATTTATTCCTTGCGTCAAAACAAGTAAAAAAGATGAAGCAGTTTCAAACAAAATATGCACCGATTGTGTAGTCTTAGCTCAAAAGCCAGACACATCTTGTTAATTTCAAAGAGCCATGGCTGAGTGGCATACAATGAAACAGACAGGCCTACGTCACATTGTCGTTTGATACAACTACCCAAAGTCCAAGATTTTATTAAAATGGACCTAAGCTGTTAATAGTTAAAAGCTGTTAATCTTACTTTTCTAACCAATAATGCTTTAAATTTTTGCCTTTGATATACCAGTACAAAATATGCAGTATCAACGGGTATGTTTAATTAAACTATCTTCTTAAGGAACTAACTGAATTTTTTGTTTTGGAACCAACCACTAAACCAATTATCGTGTTTGTAGAGGTGGACCTGCCACACCTCCATTATGTTTCTGACACCGTTAGCAATAGTAACTTTCAGGTAAAAGATAATTAATTTCATAAATTGTACTAGCATAATTAAATATCTTGCGAATTACCTTAAGATCGCATACCCTATTGCCCAATATCCTCTTTCCTTTGTTTTGGTAAATAGAAAAGTTCTTATACTCTTCTTAAATGTAATCAATATTTCTTGGCAATCGTTGTTCATAATTCAGCTATGACATTTACTTCTGATATTTTTGTAGCTGTTTGATTCAATGCCTCGTAGCAAGTAACTGTACCCTGCGAGTGGATTCGATTCAAGTGGAATGGGTATATTTGTATTATATTTATAATTTGAAAGGGTAATTAGATCTACGGTAAACTTGATGTGCTTCCCCTTAAACCGACTTTGTCGGATTTCCCAGCGTTGAATTTGTCGCCAATTGCAAGGAGCGCACGCTGTCGGCTGGCGATTGTGGCAACTAGATTTACCATTGTCGATTAAGAAGACATTTATTTTATACAAAACGGTTAAAAATTCGATTTGTCCTACTACATTCATTAAAGAGCTTTAATGTTTTAATGATATCATACTGAAGATAAGTATTAGTTAGCTGCAATCGTCATTGTTAGTGTATTGTGCCGTTGCCAACCGTTCCATTAGTTTCACCGTTTCAAGATGATGTCGCCAACGACGCAACGTTGATGAAAAGCGCCCATAATATTATAAAAAATTCTCATTACTAACAAAACTTGTAGCAAGTATACGCTTACAATGTACATGTATGCATGTCATATACCGTATAACGGGTAATTTTACTGCTGTGATTTTTTACGAATTTGTCTTAAAATAGAGAGATTTGAAATTTTCCTATCTCGTTACATGTAACATAAATAGCTGATGGGAATGCACTATCTGAGATTCAAAACTATCCTCCGTAAACCTTGTTTCAAAATGACAACTATTGACATCCATTTCAAGTTTCTATTCACATTTAGGTGATGGCATCTTATCTCTGTTACTAAGCGTGTATAAAAATGTAATGTGTCTCACTGACTTTAGCATCGCTTCTGCCCTCTCTTAGGTGTTTAAAGAAAACCCGGCAGAGAGTTAAACATTTAAACCATATGACAGCGCCAATTGATAACAGGAACTAGTTATTCATAATGATCTATGTTCTAACTGGGGAAAGCTGTATATAAATGGTTATCAGAAATCATTATATACATCAAACGGACAAATTTGAGCCTTTGATTATTTTTTCATGTTCACTTCCTTAAATGTTTATATCAGAAAAAAATTCCATTTTCAAAATAACCAGTTACAGTTCAGTTGTGAGACTAATTTTATGCTCATTAATATTTTTATCAGTTGAAACTACTTGTTCTGTTTGGGTGAAGGTGCCACTGTTCAGAGAGTTTCCTTTATAACAGAGGTCTTACCGCTAATAAATAGAGATGTGTACCTTGCGAACAAATGATAAGATACGTATTGACCTTTAAATGGTCACATATGTATACTTAAACGTTTTGTTTTAAGGATTGCTTTTGCTTTGCGGATCTTGATCGACTTAGATAGGTATGTATTTATCCACATATGTTATATTAAGAAAAGAAATATACTAAGGAGAGATTAATTTCATATTTCGTGCGTTGTCAATTTTCACTTGTCCAGAGGGATGCAATTACGGGAATTGAGTTGCATATAATTAATGAAGTGGGGAATTTTAAAAGCATGCTTTGAAGCAAGTATAATGAATGAAGAAAAATTGTGCAAAATCTTAATTAATCCTCCGTTGTATATGTATTGAGGTACAAAATTAACATACATCTAACATCCATCCAGCCTATTCGCATTAATAATTAAAGACAAAATTATATAAATGATATAGTTTAACTGAATTAAACCTTTTACATAAAACGAAACAAACATAATTGTCTTTTCATATCACTATGATATGAGATCTTTAAATCACGTTAAAGCCAATTGTCATGTCGCAAAACGACGTCTTTACATTGTAACATCGTATAAATATAACCACTATAACAAGACCTTGTTCTTTTAGAAGGGCGTAGCTATTTATTCCTTGCGTCAAAACAAGTTAAAAATGACGTTGTTTCAAGCGAATTATGCACCGATTGCGTTGTCTTCGCTAGAAAGCCAGACACATCTTTTTGATATGAAAGAGCCATGGCTAAGTGGCTAGGAATAAAAGAAACACCTCTACGTCACATTGTTGTTTGATACAACTACCCAAAGTCTAAGATCGTGTTAAAATGGTTCTATGTTAAAAGCTGTGAATCTTACTTTTTAACCAATATGCAATATTACCTGGTACGTTTAAACAAACTATCTTCTTAAAGAACTGACTGAATTCTGTGTTTTGGAACCAACCACAGAACGAGTTATCGTTTTTTAACTGAGTGGACCTGTCATACCTTCATTATGTTCCTGAAGCCGCTAGCAATAATAACTTTCAGGTAAAAGATAATCAATTTCATAAATTGTATTAGCATGATTAAATATCTTGCGAATTACCTTAAGATTTCATACCCTATCCCCTAATATCTTCTTTCCTTTCATACGTTTAGAGAGAAAAGTTATTGATAAACTATTCTTAAATTACTCTGGTATTTATTGGAAATCGTTTCTCACGGTTCAGCTATGATACTTACTTGTGATTTTTGTTGTAGCTATTTGATTCACAGCCTCGTAGCAAGCAACTGTACCCTGCGCGTGGATTCGATTCATGTGGAAGCGAATTTTACCTTAGAAAGGGTAATTAGATCAAAGTTAAACTTGAGGTGCTTCTCATTTAAACGACATTGCCGGATTTCCCTGCGTTGTAATCGTCGCCAATTTCAATAAAATCACGTTGCCGCTGGTGATTTACCAGATTTACCAACCCGATTTACCATTGCCGATTAAAAAGTTTTTATGTTATACAAAACGGAAAGTTTATCTTCGATTTGTTCTCTTACAATTATAATTATATTATACAGTATTTGCAAAGAGCTTTAATTTTAAGTGATATCATACTGATGATAAGTATCAGTTTTAAGATGCAATCGTCCTTATTGGTGTGTTGTGACGTTCCCAACCGTTCCATTAGTTTCACCGTTTCCTAAAAACGTCGCCGGAGAGGCAACGTTGATGAAAGCGCCCACAGTTTTATAAATAGTTCTTACCGCCAACAAATTTGGTAGATTTTAAAAGTTTGTTACAAGTACACATTTTCTAAGTATATTTATTTTCCTACAAGGTGGTTTTATATTTACTAACTTTCCTTGCTTTTTAGAAACAAAAAAATACATTTTAAACGTAATTTGGTTATTTTTTTCAAGTATCTAGGCTAGTGGTACGAATTCGAGTGGTTATCTGACCGGTATGTAGATCCAGATGCATTATACGAAGACTACACACAATTATACAGGAGACAAAAAGACGGTAATATAACCATCACAACACACGGAAGGTAACTATACCGTAGACCAATACTTATTGTAGGCTCCAATTTTTGATGATCAAGTGTACACTGTTTTATGAGTATATTGCACTTCAATGATCATCAAAACTCGTCGTTCATCCAAACAAAGATATTCACACAGATTATTGATGAAATCACAGTAGGTACATTTAGGAAAATTACCGAGCAGGATGTGGTTTTATAAAACAGAATATATAAAATACATGTACAGGAATTTGTGGACACAAACACAACTATTTGACGTATTAAATTTCAGATTTGAAAATATTTAGTTTGTCAATCAGAAATCACCAAATTATAATGCTTTTTGAGAAGTGAATTGAATACAAGAAAAGCAGAATTACTCTAAGTGATATGTATGTTTTCAATACATTTATATCTTTTAATTTGTTTTAAAATGGAATTTATTGAAGAGTTTTGTCTTAAATGCCTTCATCATAGATCTTACCTGGCACATTTTTGTTTAATCGAATCTAAAGGGTTTGTTAGAATTGGATTCTTTTCAAAGTCTTTAAGGATTGAGTTTTTGGGGAATGGTTCTGTTCACGAAGATAGAAGATCTGTATTGTTTAATTGAATATATTTTTTAATCTTCAAAATTGTCAGGGTAAATAATGTCTGACTTTGTTCTACAACCCCTTCTAATGTCTTCTATTAAAAAAAATCATATTCACGCAGTATACTGACCTGAATATGAATAAGATCAATTTGAAATAATGAGTCAAATATATAGGATTTTCTGTCCTGCATTATAAATAAATACTATGAATAAACTAATGCTGTATTGTTTATTCAATATTAATTAAAACATTTTTATTTTGGAACATTATTGTATGCAAGAAGTTCTACAAGTTTTCTCCTAGAATGATTCCCCCGATATTTACCAAAGAGCAACAATTAAAAATCGAACTTTTTTGACAGAGATCCATTTAATGGCCACGGATGTCTCCAATTTTCTTCTACCATCTACCTTACAGTCACACCGGGGAAAATGTTGTTTAATTATTTAAATCATGGTATGCTCTTTAAAATTTTAAACTCGTTCTCTACTCAGTTTAGACTTATGCGGAATGATAAACAAACGTTATATAAAAGCGGCCCTGATAGGTTTCAGCATTTATGTACGTAAAGGAAAAATTTATTTATTGTTTTAATTGCAAGTAAGATAATGTTGTTTATTAACTTTAACGCACTGCCGGATAAAATAAAATAAGAAACTAAACACAGAGAATTGTACAAAATTAACACTTTATAATTTAAACTGAATAAAAGATAAATATATCTTTTCTTTTTATCTCTGTAGATGATGAATATGTCATCAAAAGGAATGATATAAAAAGGGATTAATAAAATATGTTGTTTTCCAAAAATCGAAATTATTAAATTTTACTTATAATAACAATTGAACTTATCTTTAATGGAAATATCTCAAAACGTGAATATAATTAGGTGTAACAAAGCAATTAACAAGAGGACAATATCCTTAATAAGGTCAAATAATTTAAAAACCGTTTGATTCGAAAAAAAATAACTTTTTCAAAATATCTCGGTATTCTGCACGTAAAACGAAATCGACACTAAATACTTGATCTATTATTCTTTTGACACTTTCTGAGCAAAAAATACGTGACTAAAAATCAAAACTTATGTACATTTCAAGATCTCATTTTGGACGTTCATTTCAACCATTCAGAATTACTTTACAACGAAATTTTATAAAATACAATAAAGAAAGAAAATAATTTAAATTTTCAATTATTAGAAAAACCCTATTCTTAATGAGACTTAAAACATAACTTGTAAAGATGACATTTCGTTTTGAAATGAATTTTGAGACGAGCTAAGTTGATAATATATTGATAATTAGGTAATGAATTTCAGGGCTTCTCGTCATATTTGGAACAACGCAGTTCAAATGATTGAAATATTTGTTTATGACCACCTTAACATTTATATATCCGATATTCTCGAACTTGCTAATAGTCTTTATCTTTAAGGGAACATAGAGAATTACTGGGTAGTTGAGACAGACTATACCAACTACTCAGTGGTGTATAACTGCATTCAACTGAATTCTGACGGCACGTGTAAGTCGGCTATGGCCTGGGTGTACAGTCGCCATCCCAACCTGTCAGACGATTTGAGGGCGAGAGTTAGTCACGTGATAGAGTCTCTATGTTTGGATGAAGCCTCGTTTTATAAAACCACTCACAACAATGGTAATACAATTTTACCTATCCCTTATTTTACGAGTGATTGGTGCGTTGTCTTTACAATAAAACTCCATGAGTGTAGTTACAAATGACGAACACTGATGAAATAAAAAGTCACAATTTTGGTCAAAATTCATTATTCCGGTTTAAATGTATTTACAGTGCTACAGTTAGGCAGTTCTAATAGTCGACCAAAACTTTAGTGTAAGTCGTCAGCAAGAAACATAGCTTAAAATTCTATGTCATGTAAATTAAGCTTAATTACTTTACGTTTTTGTGTACATTTTGAATAAAGAAAAAATTATTTCACTTTTTAAAATCTAAAATGAATGTATTTAACGTTAAGAACTTATTTATGCACAAAGCAGATTAGAAGATAAAACATCAGCTTGAAAAAAGATTTTCTCTGGGATATTGAACCATGTAAATAATTACAGGATACGAGACTTGATTTAATGACAAAGAATACTGAGCCCTGTATTTTGCTTATGAATATACGACTGACACTCAAATTTTGGTTGTTATAGAAATAAATCATTGTAAACAAAATAAAAATTGAAACATAGAATTTGATCAAAATTGTGGCCATGCCCCGTTAAAAGTTTATACTTGTTTTCAAAAATTTAAAAACGAATGATTCTTGCTTTGTGATTTCTAAATATAAAATCATTTCTTTGAGTTTCACAGAATTTGATCACAATCAGTTCAATTTCCGAATAACATTATTAGATTGTTGTTTATAACTTTGAATCATGTTTGGGAAAGGCAAATTGTTCATAATTATGAACATAACAGTTTTAGCTCACCTGCGCTGAAAGCTAAAGTGAGCTTTTCTGATCACTTTTTCTCCGGTACGTCTATCCGTCTGTCTGTCTGAGATTTCAAGCTTGTTAAAAAACGCCACACTCTTTTTCATAGGTAGATAACTAGACGGTAAAAATTCTTACTTGTACGGAAGCATCCTCAAGTAGTGTAGATTTAAGTTTACTCAAATCATGATCCCTGGATGTAAGGTGAGGCGACCATCGGAGAGTCGAATTTTTCTTATCAACTTTTTATCCAGAATCTATTCTACTACATTGCTAAGCTGTTTGTATATAACTTCATAAAACTGATCTTATTATGGCTATTGTTGCTCAAATGAGCAATGTGGCCCATGGGCGTCTTGTTTAAAAAAAATGTAGCTTTCAAACGATTTGCTGGTGCCGTTATCATTGTGAATTCATTTAAAACAGTTATTAAGAAAGATACAGAAATTAATTTTCCCCCATAGAAAACATATTTGCAAGTATAAGTATAGAAATGCGAAAAAATTAAATAAAGATAAAGTTACATTCATTCGGAAAGAGGTCCATGTGAATAGGCCTAAAGGCCTCAAAACATAAACAAAAAACTTCAATCTGGCAATGGTATTTATTTTTTCGAAGAAAATTTTAAAAAACTTTTGAAACATTGCCTGTTTTATATAATTATACACTAAATAAACCGAAAGTAGAAAATGTGGTAACATTTTAATATAAGTATATTTTTACAGGTTGTTCTGTCGCACCCAATCCGGATTCCGTTGTCGGTTGATTTGAAATATGTATAGAAATTATGTTCTGAAATAAATGAATTTTCATTAGTCGTTGATTTCTTGTTCGTGGTTTTATTTGTTTTCTCAGACAATAAGATAGGTGTCACGTTGTCACGTGATCCTGTTGTTGTACGTACATGTACAGTGATACATCTACCTAAGTAAGACTTCTCCAGGAGGACAAAATTTATAAGGGGATTTTTCGATCACCCATGTTCAATTTTGTTAAAAAAAATAAACTTGTATGTAAACAGATGCCCAAATTTTTTAATTTACCGGCTTGGTTAGAGAAAATATATCCTTTATAGTCAGTCCTCTGGGGAGAACATAGTATGACCGAAGGCTAATCATATGACATGTTTTTTTTAAACTAATTAGTTAATGATGATATTACTATCATGATAATTGTTGTTAGGTACAGACTAACCTGCCAGAATATCGAATCAAAGCACAGCATTACTGCCCAAAAAAAAGGAAGCTAAGATTTGGCATTGAAAAGTCATTAGCATCTATATGTACATATTGTTCCAAGTAATATCTACACAATATATTCAATTTATCTTTGAACGTATTAAAAGGTAAATTAACATACCGGGACGACAAAAGAAATACCTAGAAAATACTTAGTAGAAAAATTAAGCGATTGCTTGAAAAGTAACGTTACAATTTTCATAAATTATCTTTATTTTTGGTGTATATCAGTTGACACTTTTTATCAAAATTTATATGAATCGATATACAGTACCAACTTTTGTTTGCGTGCAAAATATTTTCACGAGATTCGTCTAATTGTCACAAATATAGAAAACTAGAGTCATGTGCAGAGCAAGTTGGTTCCAAAAAATGCAAACTTTTAAATTCACATAGTTCATTTTCCACAAACAAGAGGAAAGCTGTCAATGTGACAGCAAACCGGGTTTCTTTTTGTGTGAACAGTACCAATGATCCATTTGTCATTAATTAATTATGCGAAAATTACCAAGTTTACTTTTCCCCATAAATTATCAAAAACCATAATTCAAGCAATATGCACATTTCTGATATATGTACACTTGTTCTGCAAAACAACTTCCTACTATAAAAGCTGTAGGAGGGGTTATCCATACAATACAGGGATACCCTTTTGGCAAAAAGAACCATACCCATCCTCGGTGAAAGAATCTTAATCTGTGAATTAAGAGTTTTCATCTTACCTTTTTTGGAAGTAAATAGAGAAAATCAATTTTAATATTTTAAAACGATTTATGCAACAGAACATATCTTGTTTAAAGGTATGCTGATTTCATGCAATTGCTTGTACATTTATCTAATGACACTACTTATACTCCTTGGGTGAAGGTTCAACTGTATAAGTAAGGTTTACATGATAACAGAAGTTGACGATCTTTGGCTATATGACCTTCATTGACAGACTCTTGCAAAATCGCGCATAGAAGGAAGTCGATCTTTACATAGACCTTAACCAATATTTATGGAAAGGTCAAATGTACAAGTACATATTTATCCGATCTGCTTCTGAAATCTCGTTTTTATGTCTTGCTTTGAAGAATGTGATCGACGTAAATATGTATGTATTTAAAAACTGAATTCCCTTTTTACAAAATGTTTTTATACAAATTCTTTTGAATTGTAATTGTTAAATTCTGTTTTCGCAAGAGATTTTATGGTTTGGGATTTCATTGTGGCACTATAAGCACTGAAAATAAGACGAATTGCTACCATAAATAACGATTAATTGTACTACTTTTAAACTTTTTCACTCAATTCTTTTTTTTTTCTAAAGTTATAATGTTTTTTAAATAAATATCAAATCAGAGGTTTAATTATTGCAAAATTGTATACGAAAAGATATTGTGATTTAAACTTATATATTGAATTATTTCAGTCAAAAGATGTCAAAAGAATTTTCCCTCTGTTACTTTTGTGCTGGTGGATATCTTCCAAATTCAACCAAACTTAGCGCAAACCTTAGTTAGATAATGCATGTAATGAATAAAAGATTGGCATTCTAATTCCAAATCAGTATATTAACGCCCACAATGACATATATAATTTCACTATTGAATATTTTTTTAAACAATTTTTTTTTTAAATTTCTGTTAAATATTGTAGACTTTTGCCTTAAAAACCTAAGTCTCAATTTCTGAAAAAGGTAAGGAAAAGAGAAGACTAGCTTATGGTCTTCAACATGATGATTTAGTCGGATCCTTTTTATTATTTTTTTCAGACTTGTGGTTCCATTTCCTTATTTTTCCTGAGGATATCTAACACACCTTTATAATGTTCCGTCCGCCGGTGGCAATGGTTATTTTTGGGTAAGTTTATAATTTTATGACATTCATTAAAATAGTTTCCAAACTCTGTTTGAAACAGCAGAATGTAACGAATTTCCGTCTGAGCTGTTTAAATTCACTTTCCATGTTGTGAATTTTGAATTTACTGGGTGGGTGCAAAAACAAAATTTATCACATAACAACTTGACATGTTATAAATTTTGTTTGTGTACCCATTTAGTAAACTCAAACTTTAAAACAAGACACAATCATGAAAATAGCATAAAATACCATAAAAGTCAATATCAATTGATTTTACTTGCGCATGATACATATACATAAGAATCATTGAATGTTAACGTGCAGTGCTTATTGTTGACATTTTTACAAGAACGACAATACCGAATATCTAAATTGATATGTTCAAGTCAAACAAATTGTGAAAAATCTGTATTGTAGCGATACTCGGGCTCGTTTAACTTAGGAAGTTAGGGTCTTGTACATGTTTCAAATCTTTTTGCATGCTGGTATTTTCTTGCATTCTTACATTTAAAATTATAGGTCCACCGTCTGCAGAATAACCCCTTCCGAACAAAAGCCTGTAACGTTACATATTCTCTCTCTCTCTCTCTCTCTCTCTCTCTCTCTCTCTCTCTCTCTCTCAGAGAATTTTTCGGTGGCGTTTCTTTACAAAAAAAAACATTCTTTTTCTTCATTGGTGTCTTTTCAGATCCCTTTGCCATGAAATTAATGTTCATTAACTTTTTTACAGCAAATTATTTTAAATTTTCTACAGTATTTTCATAATTAGAAATTTTCAAAAGAAGAACTTTTTTGTGCATTTTTCTCGTACAATGTTGATTCTAATATCCCTGCTGATCTACAATAATAGTATAACATAGCTTTTAAATGGTTTGCATTCAAACTTTTTTTAACCATGTATAGTGCCAATGCCCTGCAACTGAGTATTTTTTTTAGAGTTTTTATTTTTCTTAATTCTAAAAACATTTGAACGCTTTGGATCCCTTTTAGATATTTGGAAACGATAGTTATATCGAATTTAAATATAAGTTTTGATGTCAGGTTAATTTATTTAAATGCACTCATGATAAACTTTTGCAATTTTCTATTTGTTAGGTTCAGATTTTTTCGTAAATGTTTACGTAAATCATCCAAAAAACGCTCAGTCAACAGTTAATAGTGTCATATTTGTATATAACATCGACATTGCCTAAACTAATTAAAACTGCAATGACATTATGTATCATATGTCGTCAGTATTTCTGATGATAGTGATATCATATATGAAATTATCCTTTCGCCGTTTACTACCAATTTACGTTTGATATTTTTTTTTGTTAAAACCAAACTAAGAATTCATGTATTTTCATGTTAATATACTGAATATTGATTAACGTTGACTGGAGAGCTACAATATTCTTTGAATTACGATTGTTGTTGCAATGTAGCTGTTTGATCCAAAGCCTTGTAGCAAGCATCTGTACATTGCGCGTGGATTCGATTCTAGTGGAAAAGAATTTTACCCTAGATATGGTATCATTAACATGTATATCTATATAACACGGTTTCTCAGAGAAAGATAAAACATCATATATATCATATCGCGTCCCTTGAATAATAACGTCTTTCAATTACAGTGGTGAGTCCAAAACCTTAACTTTTCAAGTATATATTTAACGGGGTTTTTTTCATTTGTTGTAGTACCTTGGTCGATGGTATGAAATACAGTGGTTCTCTGACATGTATTTTCCACAAGATGAACTTTACCACGACTACTCACAGGTATTAAGCAGGAGACAGGATGGCAATATAACCGCGACATCTCACATCAGGTAAACCAAGGCAGATAAAGGGAAAGACAAGGTAAGAAAAGATACAGTGTGCAATTGAAGTTAACCATTTGGGGAGGCAGTAAATGTATACATGTATTTTAAAAAAAATTAAGAATTTCTTCTTTGAATGTACATGATTCTAAAAGATATCTCATCAAGAACGTTTCACCAATTTGAAAAAAATTCTCTGCCATGTATCTGTATTCATGCATTAAAATAAAACAACATCAATCTTATTCTTTCATTATTAATATTTTGTTTTCAGTTGGTTAAAGAATTCATTTAACATCAATGTTCATGTATAAAACTTTTCATATTCTTTCTTCAAATGCATGAAGAAACCAGGAACCTTATTTCACTTGCTTTGCAATGGACACGTACATTAGATAAAACTACAAAACTGTGTCTAGTGGCACAGCAATATATAGCAACAATGCATTCGAATAAACTGTAAGCACAAACTGGCCTGAATTTTGAAGCTTTGACCCAGACTTGTAGTTATGGGTCTTGGACAAACTCGGCACATCTCAGCCTATTTATTATAAAAAGTTATCTCGATGATTGGTCCTCGAATTAGCCGAAATTTTCCAAATGTACTTAAAGGATTATAATAAATGTGATATTTCATTTTGTATTTCAATAGTATTTTATATTTCAAAAAACGTACCATAATATTATGTACAAAATTCAAGTTAAATTGAGACCACGCCAGTAAATTTAATGATTTAGAATTTTTTAAAATTAAGAATAATCTTCACTCAGGGTTTAAGATTTCAAAACATAATTTTACAAAGTACAATACCTGAGGTCACAAACAGTTTGAAGATCCAAAAATTCCAGTAAAAGAGACAAATATCGATGTCGATACCAACTTGATCATTAGCCTCGTAGAATGTCAAATCCTGGAACTTGAAAGAATTCGTAATATTATTACATTATGTTAAAAGAGTTTTAATTTTTTAAAAAATGTCCTGATTTTAAAAATAAGATGGAGAAATGTTGGAATAATTTGAATTTTGATGTTTAATTAGTACGATAAAAAAAAATTTAAAAAATATTGAAATTATCCATACTTCACTGTTTTCAACTCTCAAAGGCATGGGAAAGAGTGTACAATTTTGACGGATTTTTTGATAATTATTCAGATGTCATCAGTGTAAAATGTATGTCATTGACCAAACTATTTTAAAGCGAATAATAGTTCTACAGTATTAAGGCTGTCCCACCATTTAAAATGTTATTCCTTCGACTATCAACTCCAAATTATTGCTAACGACATATTTATGACGTTGTCTCTAACATTATTGAAATATGAAAGTGTAGATGCTGTTGTACTTTATACTGAAGTGAATAAATGATTATTACAAAAGCAACCGATATCATAATAGCACTTTCTATAGTGGTATTGTTTGGTCAAAGGATGATTTTATATCTGATGGCTCTACTTTTTCTCTTTAGGTGAATGTACATCTGAACAACTAGAGTTGCATTGATAAGAGAGGTCGGGTTCTGAAATTATTCTTGTGCATTTGCGTGCAAAATCTTGATATTTACAGCATATTTAAACGCACTGTCTCTAGGGGTCGCTATTGCTCAAAGAAAGTTAATCCTCGACATAGATAAGTATGTATTCAATCCATATGTTTTATCTTTATGAAACAAAAAATTATATTGTTTTCCATTTACCAAAGGATTTAAAATTTTACCTTTTTTTAAAAATTCAAGGATTAAAAGAATACTTTTTTGAAAGTTAATTTACTTCTTCCAATCTTTAGGCAAGCAATTAGCTATAAAAAGTAGAAAAGATATATAAGTATAAGAAAGGATAAAGCTCGACAGGAACTAATAGATAAATTGTGAATATTTTTCTTTTCATTACCAATTACACACATTGAGTTTGCTTAGTCATTAATATAACAGTAATGTGAATATAAGTTTTGAATTTATTAACTTTTTTATGCTTTACGAAACACAAAACACAAACGCAAATATGCATGTGTATCATATCATTCAATTTTGGAGTATTTTAGTACGAAAATCTAAACACTGATATCACAATTACTGTACAGTCACAACGTAAGAGCCTTCCAGTTTTAATATAAGCAATTAATGTTCAAGTACATTTTGTGCATTTATTTAATTTGGGCTGTAACTTTCATCTTTGCTTTTTATTGATTTTTGTACTACTCAACTGTTCATGAATTCGACAAACCGAGATATTATTTTGCATCTATGACAAGTATGATCATTTAACTCATCTATCTTATACACTGTCGGAGGGAAATTTTATGTTTCAGTGTCTTGAAACCACCACAAGCACAAATCTGACTTCCATTATGTTCCTTAAGCTGCTTGCAATAGCAACTTTCAGGTAAAACCATTTTTAAATGCACCATGTATTTAAACAACAAAACATTTTCGACTTTGGCCATGTTTTTCCTTTCTCCACCACATTAGCCAGTTTCCTAACGGCTTTGTAGTGTCTCAACCTGTTACAGACCTTTATCAATGCAACTGAACACCTGGATAAAATAAGCACCAAAGTGCCCTTTTTTAGCTCATCTGAGCCAAAGGTTCAAGTGAGCTTTTCTGATCACAATTTGTCCGTTTGTCTGTCGTAGTCGTCGTTGTCGTCGTTGGCGTCGTTGTCGTCGTCGTTGTTGTAAACTTTTCACATTTTCATCTTCTTCTCAAGAACCGCTGGGCAGATTTCAACCAAATTTGGCACAAAGTACCACTACGTGAAGGGAATTCAAGTTTGGTCAAATGAAGGGCCACGCCCTCTTTAAAGGGGAGATAATTGAGAATTATTGAAAATTTGTTGGTATTTTTCAAAAACTTCCTCTCAAAAACTATTCGGCCTGGAAAGCTAAAGCTTGTGTGGAGGCATCCTCAGGTAGTGTAGATTCAATGTTGTTCAAATCATGGTCCCCGGGGGTAGGAAGGGACAACAAGAGGGGGATCAAGTTTTACATAGGAATATAAAGAGAAAATCTTTAAAAATCTTCCTCTCAAAAACAATTAGGCCAGAAAAGCTCAAATTAAAATGGGAGCATGCTCAGATAGTGTAAATTCATGTTTGTTCAAATCATGGTCCCCGGGGGTAGGGTGGGGCCACAATAGGGGGATCAAGTTTTACATGTACATAGGAATATTTAGAGAAAATCTTTAAAAATCTTCTTCTCAAAAACTATTAGGCCAGAAAAGCTCAAATTAGAGTGGAAGCATCCTCAGGTAGTGTAGATTCAAATTTGTTCAAATCATAGTCCCTGGTGGTATGGTGGGGCCACAATGGGGGAATGGATTTTTACATAGGAATATATAGAGAAACAATTAGGCCAAGAAAGCTGAAATTGGTATGTAACCATCCTCAGATAATGTAGATTCAATTGTGTTCAAATTATAGTCCCTGGAGGTAGGGCGGGGCCACAATGGGGGATAAATTTTTATATATAGAGAAAATCTTTAAAAATCTTCTTCTCAAAACTATTAGGCCAGGAAAGCCCAAATTTGGTTGGAAGCATCCCCAGATCGTATAGATTAAAGTTTGTTTAAATAATTGTCCAGGGGTAGGGTGAGGCCACAAGGGGGGATGAATTTTTACATAGATATATAGAGAAAATCTTTAAAAATCTTCTTTTTAAAGACTGTTTGGCCAGAAAAGCTTAAACTTGTGTAGAGGCATCCTCGGGTAGTGTAAATTCAAGTTTGCAAAATCTCAGTCCCTAGTGGTAGGGTGGGGTCATGATGGCGGTTTTAATTTTTACATAGGAATTTATAGAGAAAATCTTTAAAAATATTCTGGGAAAGTTTTCGGTCCAAAACTCAGTACATAGTGTGAAAGATAATGTTATGCAGATTTAAGTTTGATGAAACCATGATTTCCTAGAGAAAAATGGGGCCACGAAATGGGAGGGGGGGGGGGGGTACATAGGAATAGAGAAAAATCTTCTTACAGGTACAACAACAAAAGGGGCTTGGTATTTTACCAAAAAAGAGGTGGATAAAAATTGGCAGATTTTCGTTTTTTTGTTTAGCAAGATATACTGTACTTAGTTGTCAAGGTATTTTGATACTGTAATGCTAATTTGAACAGAATTAAGGCAATTGTTGCTCAGGTGAGCGATGTGGCCCTGGGCCTCTTGTTACACAACTTACTGATGGTGATTAGCTGGTAATGGTAGGGAATTATGCACTGATCTTATTGGAAACTCAGTATATATTTACCCCCCCCCTCCCCCTCCCCGGAAGCTACAATCTTAATCACATTCCTGTCTGTCGATTTCTGCAGTGCGTGATTTTCTGACTTCTACAATCCTTATTCTTACATTTTCTTCTCTGTCATGTCAGTTTTGGTCAGTTGTTTGAATTGTGACTCTCCAAGCCCTTTCTGGTCTGAGCACGTGCTGTCCATTATGTCTTTTTTTTACAGCATGCTTTCAGCTAGGTATAGTGCTGTCTTACCTGTATACTTGTTTCTCGACCCTGTCTCAGTGATTTTCTGATCTATTGGATATCGTAAGATCATCATCAATCTATTTTTGATCACTTATAACTTTAAAGTTAACTATATTTTACATGTCCAATTCAAGTAAAACTTGGTAGAATTCATTACATTTTCTTACTTTAACTGCATGCCCATTTAAAGCTTAAAAAAAATAATTTTTGGACAATTCTATTTTATGAAAAAGTTATACACAAACTTAAATATTTGCATATTATTGATATTTTATAAAAATTACTTGTATAGATTTATTTGCCAACAGTTAAAAATCGGATATTAATTCCTCACATTCACTTTCCCCCGAATATTTGATTAGAAGAGATGTATCACTTTATGCTTTGAAAATCGATGTTTACTGTATATCATATTGTCTTACGGTTTCTATAGCAGTTGTATATGTCAAAGCATCGTAGCAAATAACTGTACACTGCGCGTGGATTCGATTCAAGTGCAACCGAATTTTACCTTAGAGAGAGTAAGACCAACTTTCAAGTTTCATATACACTTTTCGTGGCCAATATGTTATAGGTTTTGAATATTTGGTATTAAAAATGCTCTGTATATCTCCAGATATACAACTTATAATTTTCTCTAGCAGTCTTCTGGTGTAAGTACTATCAACCAATTTTGTTTTGTAAAAAAGGTACATTTCAAAATATTTCAATTTAAGTATCTAGGCCGATGGTACGAATTGAAGTGGTTCTCTGACAGGTATGAAGCACCAGGTGAAATGTACCAGGACTACACACAATTTTACAGCAAACGACCAGACGGAAATATAACCATTACATCACACGGCAGGTAAATTAACGTTATGACCTTTAGTAAAACTGCGGGGCAGTGTTGATTCGTGAATAAGAAATAGAGAAAAAGATATATGTATCACTAGAAAAAAAAATAAAATTATTCAATCAAAATCTGTTTGAGAAAACGAATACAACCATTTCATTCATTAGTAATTTGAAAAAATGTGAGTTACAAATAGTTTTAATAAGGCATTTGAATACCGAAAGCAGAATTGACTACAGCGATTATAGTATGTGTGTTTGGACATTGGAATATGATATGATTATATCATGTATACAAGCATGCTTATGGAAGTATATTAATTGTAAAGAATTTACCTTTTTATTAATTTTAAATTGTTAACATTTATCATATTTGTAGTGCATAGCAATCGAATGACATGATCGGCAATCGAATTCTATATGAGATATCAGAACAATAAAATTTGGATTTTTTCGATCAATTTTAATCTTCTAACATTGTTTTCATATTTAATATTTCTTTTGAAGAATCAATCTGTTTACGTATACCAAACTGGAAGATGTGATTTTTTTCATATGGATGCATATTTAAATCACTCCTCCGGAAAAGTTTACTTACTGACTATGCATTCCAACAACATCAATTAAAAGTTGTTTATTATTTGGTTGGTTTATTGGTTTAAGTTGAGTAAAGTAAAAGAAAGTTGAATGTCTTGTTTCTTAGACATGAATGTATGAAACAAATTCTATCCCACCCAACCAAAACTTTTTTTTTCTGTTGCATTTTAAGAGAGAGAGAGAGAGAGATTTAATTTTAATTTTTATGTTTGTTTTTTTTTATTAAATATTTAAATATGACAAACTATTTGCGCTTTAAACACTAATAAATGTATATTTAACAATTAAAGATAGGACATTTCTTATTCAGAGATCCAGCTAATGGCCATGGTTGTCTACAGTTTCATTCAAGCATGATTCTTACGGACACTCCAGGAAAAATGTTTTATAACTATTTTAATAAAGGTATGTTTTAAGATATAAATTGTTATCTGCTTATACCATAGTCAAGTCAATCGGTGTTAACATTTAAAGAGTATGAAGGTCTAAATTGAGAATAGGCTTACAATATGGTTGAATGTTACAGGATCGAAAAACTTTCAAAATGATTTCATTGCTAAAAGATACATTTAAGATTCTTAAATCCTTGAATATCTGAAATGGAAATAACACTTAACTAGTATGCGGACTAGATTGTTTTATAACAACTTTTTAATATACTTTTTGATTTTTTCTTCAAATGTTTAAAAAAAATCCCAACCATATTTTAAAAACTGAAATAAAATAAAATTACTTGATATTTCGAGGAGCGGGCAGGGATAAAAATCGAATCTGAAGTTCAGAAAATGTGGCCTTAATTCTTTTTGTTGCAGCTGACGGAAGAAAAACAAACTTATTTTTTCGGCTTTTGCATATATGTCCCATATGCATTTATAAATTGAATTTAATGTCAACCCTTATTCGCATATACATATATAATGATTTTTATCTTAACACGTGGGTGGTGTAGTAGTTCTAAATCTTGTTCCTTTCTGGAATGTTCTTTTCATTAAAACTAATTTGCGCGTCAAAGAAACGAATTGGTGCATTTTTTTAACATTTGTCAAATCTTAAATTTTTGGTATTTTTTAAAACAAATGATGTTAGATATATAAAAAGAAATATTTTAATACAAACTCCCACTGACTATAATCTTTCAAAACGTGCTACCACCTTACTCTCATGTTGGCTATTTCGGAGGAGTTTATAAAATACGAAAGTTGGTTTTTGATAAATTGCACAATGATGAACATTCAAAACACGCGTTGAGAGCTGTCAAAGCTTTTAAAAGAAGTAACTATGGTGCAGGAATTTCGTAGTTTGTTGTTTACGACAATCATGCGATAGTTTCCATTTATGAAATGACGATTGTTTATTTTGCAGGCAAACTAGCGGA
Organism: Magallana angulata; assembly: GCF_025612915.1. Taxonomy (NCBI): domain Eukaryota; kingdom Metazoa; phylum Mollusca; class Bivalvia; order Ostreida; family Ostreidae; genus Magallana; species Magallana angulata. Next base: position 7,839,398 of record NC_069113.1, on the reverse strand, counting down.
CTACTGGGTAGTAAAAACCGACTACATCAATTGATAAAAAAAAAGTGTGGTTAGCCTCCATGTTGCCTAAGTTAACAAGGTCTTATTTCAAATTACTCGATATGATTCACCCACTTCTAGTAATCTACAGTGAAGTAATTATAAGACATTTAATGCTATATGCATGTAAAAGAAAACAGTAGATTACGGTAAAGGTACAGTCATGTGTAATTGTCAAATATAACTGAACCCCGAGAAGAAGAGTTCTGTAAGAGTTTTTACTCCAAATTAATTTATATATTCAATGGGTTGAGTATCACGTTGTCCCGTTGTTCTAAAGTGAAATATTATTATCTAAGTGAGACTTCCTCTAGACGGTAGGTCAGAGGTTGAAACTTCACTCGATGGACTGGCTAAGCAATATATAGACAGTCTCTCTCAAGGATAGTTGGCTATATAGAAAGCCATTTACCAACAAAAACCATTCTTTTTCCCTTTGTAGTATCCCCATACCCAATATAGTTTCCGGAATAATTTTGTTCATCATTAGAATGAAACATGTTAGCAATAACTTGTTGTTATTACTGATAAGGAAGATCATTAGATAAAATATGCATATAATACCGTCAATGATAGAAACGGTGCAATGTGTAAATTATCGTCATCAGACCTGTATGAGTCAAACTGCATGCAGATAGGCATCCTAAGTACATTACCTTTGTGAAAAAAGAGAGAATTATTAGAAAAGTCATTTTAATATTACCAGTTCTCGACTGTAAATGCAATCAAATTAACATAATCAATTTGGTTTTCTGATAGCATTTCTTATTGTATTTATGAGTGAGTGCATCTGAAAAACGGGAGTCATACGTTGATCATAAAATATTCAAAATAGTAAAGTTACAAACAAATAGGTGCCAAACCCACCCCCTTGACAACCAAATTATCACCCCCCCCCTTTCCCCTGCTAAAAAAATCTAGATATGTGCATGTAAAAGTTTTCAACAGATTTACATGTGCCATCATGCGTTTTACATTTTTTTGCAAAAGAGGCGAAATACAAAAATTAATCATATTTTCAAATCAAAAGATGACATCATGCAATTATCATTTGTAAGTATGCTGATTTCATTCTATTAGAGGCTTGAAAATTTATCTCATGGCACTACTTCTTCTCTTTGGGTGAGAGTGAACTATATAAGTAGAGTTTCCTTGATAACAGAGGTCGATTTTTGTTCAAATTACCTCTATTGAACGAATTCTTGCATTATTAAGCAAACTTTTTCTAGGATCTCTTTTGCTTTGAAGAACCTGATCGACGCAGAAACGTATGTATTGAAAAGATGTTATTTGTAAATAGGGTTAAAACAAATACTAGTAATTCTTTTTTTACCAAATGCTTTTTAATTTGTATTTGCGGAAATCGGTTTTCGTAGGACATTTAATGGTTTAGAAGGTGCCACTTGTGACATTTTAAACTAAATGAAGTGATCAAACTCATTTGTTCCAATTGACTGAATGAAATTGACTTGTGGTCACTTATTACTGAAAATAAGACAATATACCCACGTAAATAAATTGGGCTATTGTTTAGCTACGTCACTTTTTCTCATTGTATATTTTTCCTTCTATGATTTAGTTTTGGTTTTTTTTCAAAAGGGCAATTTAACAATATAGTCAAACCTTTGAAAGATTTGGTTTGTTAGTATTGATTCAAAAAGGGTCAGTAGGAGTCCCTCATGTTTCTAATTATCATGAACTATAATAGCTGATTTGAATCACGACCTTTCGAGCTCAAAATTGGATCTAAATTCAAAACTGTAAATTTAATAACATTATTTAAATAAAAATTGTCTATATTCCTTGGTCCGTTGAATTCACTCATTCTGTTATAGATAAACACATTCTGGCAACCTTTGCATGATGTTTTTGTTTCAGAAGATTTAAATCTAATTTAAATAATAATAATAAATTAAAAAAGTATTAATTCATGTAATAGGTGATGAGTTTAAACAGCACATCTAATGCAAAGGAGAATCCTTTCTATATTGCAGTACCTTTCAAACGTTTTTTTTCTTTTTGTGAGGACGTCTGACATACCTGTAAAATGTTCCGTTTGCCGCTAGCAATGGTTTCTTTGAGGTCAGATTCACATAAATATTAAATTATTTTACATTTGATTATTATTAAAAAAAGTGTTCAAACTCTAGTCGAAACAGAAGAGTATAACGAATGTCCGTTTGACCCTTTTGAGATGGATTCATTTATTGCAGCGTTCTTTACAAGAAAACATTTTTTTTAAACTTTGGAGTCATTGTACATTTTAATTTAATTACCAATTAAGACCAAGAAAGGATATCAGTTGAAAATACAAAAGCTAATTGTTCTTAAGATAATATTTGTAACATTTTATTACTATTCTTTAACACTGCGATACCTAATGCTTTTTCGAAGCTATCTACAGATTAAATGAATTTTCTATTTCTGAAAAGGTTTTCTTTTATTGACTTTTAAAGAATAGAACTCCACAGAGAGAGAGAGAGAGAGAGAGAGAGAGAGAGAGAGAGAGAGAAAGAGAGAGAGAGGGAGGGAGGGGGGAGCACCATTAAAAGAAATATATAAATGTTGAGCCTTTAGGTCAAGAATAGATATCATATCGTTGATACTTTGAGTTTCTGAATTTTTTATGTTTTGTTTATAATCCCACAAACATAGGAATTGGCTTTATGGTAGATATCTTTATAGATATTTTTAAATTCTTTCTATTTCGTTGATCAGGAGAGTAAATATTGTATTATTCTTATCAAACAGCTACGTTTACTTAAAATCGTTGTTAAATGTTAAACAACTACATTGGCTTCTGATGTATGTTGTAGCTGTTTGTTTCAAAGCCTCGTGGCAAGCAACTGTACACTGCGCGTGGATTCGGTTCAGGCGGTGGCGAATTTTACCACAGACATGGTATTACTCGCGTAAATTTTTTAGATGTAAAGGTTTTTTAAACACAGTTAACTTAAATAAACTTTTTTTAAATCAGAATTTGTGTATTTCAAAATATATATTTTTTGTGCTGTAAATGTCAAAGTATGCATTTTCTTTTTAAAGCATTTACTAGTTCGTACTAACTACAAATTTTCTATGTAACAAAATAATATATATATATTTTGAGCATTTTAATTGTTTTTAAGTATGTAGGGCAATGGTATGGAATAAAGTGGTTTACCAATAGGTATGTAGCACCAGAACAAATTTACCGGGACTTCACACAAGAATTAAGCAGACGACAGGATGGTAACTTAACCATGACCTACCATGGCAGGTAAATCTATCATGTGCATTTAGAAAAATTGCTGTGCATGATGGAATACGGAAAGAAATTGACAAAAAAAACAACAAACGGCTATATTTCTCTTATAAATTCGTTAATAGGAAATATTTTGTTTAACAATTGAGGAGTGTTGAGTAACAAACAGACTGAAGGTATTTGAGTTAAATACCGAAAAGCTGGGTTTATTTAAATGAGCATGGTACCGATTTTTTTTTCCAGATTTTACATTACTATGTAAATTTAAGATATTTACCTTTTCAAGTTTTAAGCGAAAAACAGAGCTCACATTTCTTTGTAATGTGAACAAGCTCAGGACATGCTTGTTATACACAAATTCTCGGGCAGAAAGTAAGAGAAGACAAATATAGAGGATGAACGAAGGAGCGAGGTTTCATTTTATGATTTATTTCTGTTTGCTATGAAATTCTAAATGGTATAAAAATAAAAAATAATAAAGGACTAAGTGCGGTTTTATGCAATTTTTGCCCCCCAAAATCAAAGTTTTAGAAAGAGCTTTAAAATAAGATGAAAGATAGTTAAAATCATATTGGAAATAAAGGTGTAAAAGGTTATCACCACAGTGACGTCATAACGTAGAAATGACGTCATGAATATTGCATTATTTTGATAAATTGATGTTTTGTAGCAAAATATGGGTGTTTTCCGATGGTTTTTCGACTGGGAAACATCGAGCGCAGGCTTGCTCAAGTACCATTTTTTAGTATAATATGTATAACTATTTTAAGTAAAACATATGTTAAAATTGCACTTGAGCAGACCTGCGCTCTATACTTCCGAATGCAAAATATAGAGCAAAAATGAGAATATCTCCATTTGTTTGCAACTTTGCGGGAATTATGTCATTTAGATGACGTCATAGATAAAAAGCGAGTGAGCAATAATGACTAAAATCAAGATTAAAGTTATAGGCATCCTCTTTACAATGATTTGTGAAGATTTCATTCTTATACGATACTATTTAAAAATTGGTTGAAATCGGGGGCAGATATTTGACCAAACCGCACATAGTCCTTTAATTACTAATATTACAAATCAAATAATGTATACAGGGTTATTTTTGCCAGGGTTATTTTTTTGCTCTTCTACACTTGCAAAGGGTTTCGCCTCGTCTCTAATACGCGCCACAACAGTTGTATGATATTTTCTTTTTCTATTTAACTCAGTAATTTTAAGAATGTTTTTGTCCACCGACAAAGACGAAAGAGGCAAAAAATAGACAATGCAAATATTTCTCCGTATAACTGCAGAGACCCAGTCAACAGCCAGGGATGTATACAGTTTTATTCCACCGTCTATCTTACAGACACTCCAGGAAAGTTTCGGTTAGACTTTCAAGATCATGGTATGTATCTGTGTATATTGTGAAATGTAATACCAAAATCCTATACATCAGATTGAAAACGTACATCAGTCTCTTTTTAAAAATATGATTTTATGGCTTAGATATCGATTCACGCTTTTCATATATTTGCATTTTCTAATAGCTTGGAAATATAAAGACTGTTTTGGTTGCTGGAAAGACGTATAGAATTTAGAATTAACAGTACTGTTTATCAATGCAAAATGTTGTCATGTTGTAAATTTTGAATTTACTGGGTGGGTGTAAATACAAAATTTACAACATGACAACGTTGTCATGTGGTAAATTTTGTATTTACACCCACCCAGTAAATTCAAAATTTACAACATGACAGTTTAAACAGAACAGTAGTATGTTTCTTATTCAAAGTTATCTCTGAAAATAAAATATGCATTTTGTGAATATATTGTTCATAGCAGACTTTTTAAATCGTGTATTTATCGCTCACTGATTTTAAAAATAGCTCTTTGACCCACGTAAATGCAATTGCTTCAGATATTTTTTTCATAAAGTACCCATAAATTGTGTATTGTTTCCAATATGTTTATATCATGATTGGTAGAATCCTTTTGAGAATGAAACACATGCATAGGAAAAGTTAACTAAAAATGAATAAGCGATACAATTTTTATTGCTTACTGTTGAATTATTTTATTTCGAATTCCGTGAAATATTTTCAAAATTCTTTCTTTTTCATTTGCAATTACCACAATAATAATTTAAAGTAAGCTGTTTTATCATCATTTGTTGATTTGGGGTTGTTTTTTTTTGGGGGGGGGTTCAAAAAATATAACAATGAAATTGGAAAATTATTATTTAGACATGTAAATTTGAAAGAGGCAAACCATGAAAGTGTATATGAATATGTACAAAAATGTTTTCACTTTCTTGTGAGAAACGTGTAAAATGTTTATTTTTTAAATACTATTGTAGTGTCGTAATGTTTTCCTGTTTATAGATTGTATGGCAGAGCCAGAAGGCCTATTTTTTCACAGACTTTCCCCTCTCGGGTCACTTATTTCCAGCAGTTTGTTTTCATTAAATTTTCAAATCGTGTACATTTTGCAGGAAATTTTGTGGATTACTGGGTTGTAAAAACCGACTATACCAACTACTCAGTGGTATACGAGTGCAGTAAACTGAACGACGACAACACGTGTAAGAAAATTATAACATGGGTCTTCAGTCGCCACCAAACCCTGCCAGAGAGTTTAATGGCGGAAGTTGATCACGTGATAGAGAATTTGTGTTTGAATGAAACACAGTTCTACACAACAACTTACTCCAAAAGTAAAACCTATTTTCATTTTTTTAAATGGGTGCTTCATATGTATTGACGCCATATTTTAGAAGTGTTCTTTGTAAATATTATTAATAAAACTAGATACGATCTCGTTACGAGTAACGAGTAGGTCTTCCGTTCAATTTTTAAACGATACGATTAAAATGTAAATGAAATTTCAAATTTCCCCCTCAACCACTCCCTTTCAGATAATGCATACGATTGTCGATATCCCTTGAAATGCTTAACAAAGAGTTTTGCTTTTTCACATACAGCACATTTAAGGTTTAAGATTTTAGTCCCCTAAAATCCCTAATTACGTTATTAATTGGTTTAGAAATTCGTTTTACAAAGTGCTATTGTTACGACCAACAACTTTGTTTCTATAATGCATTACAAAATCTTTATCGCTTTTAAGTTATTTGTAATAGACTTTACGAGTATCTTGGCCCCTAATTTAAGGGGCCAGTCCTATTTTCTTGAGTTCATTTGAACGGTCTCACGAATACTAACATTTTTTGTTCTTACACTTATCTAGAATTGTTGTTCATTTTTTAGATACAAATGATTGAATATTTTAGGGGCCAGCCCTCTAGATCCTTAATGGGGACAGGCATTGGTGTTTTGATTAATGGAATCGATTAAAATCATCAATGCAAGCATTTTCTCTTCAACAATGCTTAACAAAATATGTCTATTTTTCTAGATAAATTGTGTCAAAGTTTTAGTACTTTGGCCCCTAAAAATCCCTAATTACGTAATAAATGGGCGTGGCAACGATCTTGCCTAATAGATATTGTTACGGTCAACAACTTTGCTTCTGTAATGCATTACAAAATCTTTATCGTTTTGAAGTTATTTGTAATAGAGTTTATGAAAGTCTTGACCCCTAATTTAAGGGGCCAGCCCCTATTTCTTGATTTTGTTGGAAAGGACTTTTGATTATCTACCACTTTTATTATATATGTTTTGACAAAATATCAACTCATAAAAAGATACAGATCAAAACGTATGAAAAATTTGATTCGAAATTCGTACCCAATTTTCGAGCCTAGGCGAGCTCATAGAAATGGCGCCACTGGCGCTAAAAAACTACATTGTGCACAACTTTTACCTATGGTCTACCTATCCTGAAAATTTCATATTCCTATCTCTGATAGTCTCTGAGTTTATGTCTGCACAAAATGGGTCGTAAAAACTGACAAAATCGGCCGTAAATCGGAACCGGAAGTGCCGATTTTAAAATTTCAAAAAACTTCTAGAATTATGACCACTGGCAATCATCTGTGAAAAAATGGTCGAAATCGGCCGAATAGTTTTCGAGATATCGCGTGCACAAAATTTTGGGAAAAAAATAATAATAATAAGAAACAGTACGAAAACTATAAGGTCTTCCGTTGGAAACGGAAGACCTTAATTAAATCTTACCTGGTATTAGAAAGCTGATCAAATTCTCAGTATGGTTTCTTTTACAGGTTGTTCTGATTCAACCAGTGCAGAATCCGTTCTTGGCTAACTTGGGACTTGTTTCGATGTAAATCAAATATGTTTTAAATAAATTATTAAGCAGCAGTCCTTGTCAGCACATATAAACAGAGAGGGACTGGAGATCACGAACTGCTTATAACCTATCCATAAACATATGCTTTTTATTTCTACTGAGAGTTCAACAGAAAACAATAGGCGTTGTCATTATTTGATTGTCAAGTATTCAGAATCTACTTTTTGATTCTTTATCGATAACAGTATGAATGGATTACAAAATGTATTTATTCTATTAATACTTTATTTACAGCTTAATGCTTGACACTTTTCCTTCATACTATTAATTCCTTTTGCTTTCTTTCCAGCATATTATAATGCATTATTTTTCTTTCCAGCATTTGATACCTTATGAATTTATATAGCATAATATGCCCCTAATGTTTTTCTGTTATCAATTATTTTAATCTTGTATAGCTCGTGGGATATTTTACATTTGATTCTCAGCTTACTTGATAGTTTCTCGATTAAAGCGTTTTCTCATAAGTTCAATATACACATTTAGAACACTCCTGAGATTTGTATTAATATCCAATATGACATCACCTGCATTACTTAGCAACTTTCAATTTTTTTATCTTGTGAATATGTATGCAGGGAATTTACTCCCTCAGAATTGATCTGTTATTTTGTATAAAATATTCGGCTATTCCGTAAACAATAAGAAATGATTTATATTATGGAGATCAAAGTACATTTTTTCCCCAAAAGAATTGAATTTCATGTGCTTATGTACAGACATGATGAAAAAAATTATTCGATAGTTATGATTATTTGAATATCAGTGTAAAAATAAACATACATTCTTGCTTATCTATGTAGTTGCTAATATTTAAATTTTTGTACAATGAAACGCTCTTATTTTTATAATTAAAAGATTTATTTGGTTTGAATTCGAGAATATGGTTTATATCTAGACACATACTAATTCCTCATCATACCATACCAGCTCGTTTGTTTTCAATGTCACTGTATTTAATTTAAAGCAAAGCTTGTTATTTTTTTTCGTTCTATTAAGTTTACTCCCGTTTCTTGAATATGATTGGTTAGGAAAGATTAGAGGTAAGTGACCTTCTTCCTGTAATCAGTGATGTACTGGTAATTGAACTGTACCCTTGGTTGTCCCTTCCACGTTCTCAATATTAATAAATCATATTCATTTGTATTTACAAATTAATTTACTACCGATTTATCAAAAATCAAATCATAGAATTTGTGATTTATGCATACTTTTTTTAAAAGTGCGTTAAATGTCTCGATAACAAAACATGTTGATCTATCTTCATAACGCACTTTTAGTTTCTTTCCAAAGTGGGTTGATTTGGTCCTTGATTTAACACTCTTTGGAAAAAGAAATTTCAGAGTGCGTATTTTTTCAAAGTACTTAGGTTACCCACACTGCAATATGCGTACATGTTAAAGTGCAACATGGTATAAACGTCAAAAATCAACATTTTTAATAATGCATATGGAACCCACAACTGTGTAGGTCTAAATGTTTGTAGTATTTTCTCCATTTGTTTTATAAACATGAAATTAGTATTAGTTTCCCTACGATGTCAAACATTTAACAGTACACTTTCGAAAAGTATATACACATACCTTAGATTATATATCTTTGAAGTCGTTATCGATCCGTATAGCATCGATTCGTTATTGTTTAAGGAGCGCCTTGCAAACCTTTTAAAATAACTCTTCGCAAAATATATTCATAAAACAACAACATTTCAAAATATCATTAAATAATCAAGAACAAAAAAGAAACAATGGCGATACTATGATGCACTTTAGGGGAAACATACTCTATCAACCAAAGGAAAATTAAATAAAAACTCAACAACGAATTAGCTATGTTGTTTCAAGTTAAGCTGGACCGTTTTAGCCAATGGTGGACTAGAGAAGGGGTGACATATATAATCATAACGATATGATCTATATAACATTCCTCAATGTCTGAAACTCATACAGTACCTTGGAGCCCTTACTTAAGAATGGTACGTTATAATGTAAACAGTCGCTGGGGAAACTACTAATTAACCAAGAGACGAAGATAGAGAGAAGACAGTGAACCTGATATTTCTCCAGATAAGCTTGATTAAAGCCAAACATCAGACACTGTTGGACGCTGGATTCCATGATAACTTGGAATGTATATCAAGAAAGCAGTGTTTTAGCCGAAGGACGATAAATTGTGGACAAGGTTAGAGTTAACGTATTTTAATCGAATTTTAATCTTGTTTCGCATAATGTCTTTTATAGTACATTTATAGAAAACCATAGTACAAAAGACCAATTTAAATCTGGATATGGCCAAATTATACTTAATATTGCAATGTGTATACATGTAACTTTATCAAGACTCCTGTTTGTTTGGATATTCTGAGCTTATTTCGCTTCAATAAATATGCTAAATATAGATTTATGTACTGGTGTATTATTTAAACAATAAAATGCTTTCTTTGGTGATTCATTCGGGATATGAAGGTAGTGACATTGTAGAAAAAATACGTAACCCGCGTTAGCGGGTTATGTTGATTTTTTCTGCAATGATCACTACCTTCTTAACCCGAATGAATCATCAAAGAAAGCATTTTATTGTTTATATTAACATCTTTCTTCAAGCTAATCGATAAATTGATTAGGAAAAGTAAGTAAAATTCACAAAATTACTGTTGATGACCGTAAGTAAGTTAGCTAAAAGAAACAGCCAAATCGTCTCCAGTGAGACTTTGAGTCTGACATCGTAATGATTATTTCGTGCAGTCCGTGATATTTCCTTGGTCGCTATAGGTTTGGACCAATCGATAAACAGGGCGTGTCAATATCTGCCCTGTCATTTTCTTGTCAGTTTCAGCCGCTGTAGATTTCGACCAATCGATAAATGAGGCGTGTAGATTTCGGTCTGGCTGTTTCTATAGAGCTATGAATAAACTATAAGTTTCCGTAAATAGAAATATTATACAATTATTTAATGCTTGAGCAGTCAATAGACCAGAATATTTTTCCCGAGGTTCAGGGAACAGCTCAGTATGATTCTATTGCCCGAGGCCAACGGCCGAGGGCAATAGATCATACTGAGCTGTTCCCTGCACCAAGGGAAAAATATTCTGGTCTATTGACTGCTAAAGCATTAAATAATTGTATATTATTACCTAATCAAAGGGATTTTGTTGTTTTATTACAAATTAAATATTTGCGTCTATTTTGAACTGCCGGTCAATAGACTGCGATCTATTAGACCGCCGGTCAATAGACTCCGATCTATTAGACCGCCGGTCAATAGACTTCGATCTATTGGACCGCCGGTCAGACTGCGATCTATTGGACCGGCAACGTATTTCAGAACGCGGGTATGTTAATGTTACATCCTTTCGATAGTTCTCAGGGAATATTCCTTTACATATACGCTGTTTTAATACTTAAAGAAACCAAATTCAATGTTATCAAAAAATGGAGTATCATATAATCTAAAGCTTTATATAAAGTAAAAGACTATTTAAAATCTAATGGGTTGAAGACTCTCCCTTCTTTGTGTAAACTAATATTAAATTGAGATGTTGTAATGCATGCAACAGGTTTTGTGCATGTAAAAGATGAAAAAAAAATCTGAGTATATTGCAAAATGGCACGAAAACCATCTGCAATATGCAAATTGTAAACCCCGAAAACTAAAAAAGGAATTAGGTAATAAAACAATTATTTAATGCTTGAACAGTCAATAGACCAGAATTTTTTCCCTTGGTGCAGGGAACAGCTCAGTATGATCTGGTCTATTGACTGCTCAAGCATTAAATAATTGTATACTATAAAAAGGGGGGTTGTCATGGACGCCTAGGTAATACTTTCGAGGTGTTTTTCCGAGCCTGCCGGAAAGGCCCGAGAAGTTGCGATTGAGACTGTCGTGTTAGGCCCGTTTTTATCGAGACTATAATCTATTCGGAAAATTTTCGGATTTTTTCTCTATTTTCAAAATAATGTATCGGGGTCGGTATACGTGACATACCTAAGACCTGAAATACTAAAGACCTGAATAACATGAAATCTTATATAAATGATATATTTGATTCATGAAATATAAATTATCTACGCAAAAATATGAAAGATTTGAAAAATTGAGCTAACCTTATTTTGTAAAATACTTTTGAGAATTTCATCCAATTAAATAAGCACGATTACTGAAGTGTAGATAAGATTTATAATTCCTTTTAGAAAAAAAATCAACCGGCTTAATTTTTACCCTTAAAATTGTGCAGTTTCTACCGGAGGAGCATATGATCTTACACGTACCTTAAAAATAATCTATTTCTATTTTATTATGAAATCATATAAACTAATGCATTTAGTTTTAATTCAATACAATGTAACAAAAAAACAGAAATGATTTGAAAGACATTTATAATCTCCAAGAGAAAAATCATTTTTCATGATGAGTTGAACTTTGTATTAGAATACATACAAATCAATGTGTTTTCCTATACTTCATACTATGGCAGTGGTCATACAATCACCGTTAGAAATGCTAACAAACTCGATTCTTTATAATAATAGCAAAATGTTAAACTTCAAAACGTGTTGCTGAAAATATATAAAAATTTACCATAACAATTAGTAAACCAACTCGTTATATTCTTCTCTTTGGTGTGTTTTTATGTAAACAATCAATGGTGATTCATAAAACAATTATATTTTTTTGCGGCCCATTTGACGCTTGCGTCAATATAAGCTTTCTTGTACCAGCCTGTTAATAACCATTAAGGATGTCGACACCGAGCAGAAGACACGCTGAATGTTTGACTGTCCTTGCTATCAGGTAAGACACGCACCTTGTGTTAAAGCAAAGTAATACAAGAATGTGAAGGTGGTATGAAAACGTTTAATTTATGGACTGATACTTTAAAAAGGGACTTTGACAGCTTTTTCATTGTTTTATTTCGTTGACAGAATGTTGTTTTTTCTAAAATCTCAAAAAGTTCGCTGAAAGTAACCAGACAACAAAAACTGAAAATCTGTATTAGCTGATTTTATTATACACTCTTCTTTTGTATACACTAGTATATACATATAAAGTGTGGTGTATAGTGAAGTATCGGTTGATAAAGTATTGTGTATGCCCATTAAAACAAATTAATTTAACTAAGCATTTAGCAATGAGTATCGTTCTCTAAGCTCATTACAGCTTTCAGGTTTTCTCGGGAGTCGGATCTCAAGGGTGTAGGGTGGATTCGTTTCCAGTGCAGGGTCATTTTGACACTGATAAGGTAATCGTATGAGAAAAGTATTACAATATTTATACTATAATATTATAACAAAAAGGGTACTTAAGAATGGATGGTATCAATTGATTGGAGTTTTTTACTTTTCAGTTATGGTTTTTATTTTATTTTTTTTCATTTCTAGTATCTAGGCAAATGGTATGAGATGAAATGGTATTCGGAGGTGTATTTTGATGAGTCTGAGCTATTCCAGGATTACACTCATGAGTATATCAGAAAGAAAGGTGGGAATTTAACAGTTCTACACACTGGGAGGTCAGTTTATGCTCAACATCAATTTAGATGTAAAGAGACGTTGGGAAAAAAAGAAAGCAATTTATATCATAATTTATATTTACAAATGGCTAATCAGCTACTCATACTATATCAAACAATTTATTTATTGATCAGTATGTCACGTATATGGATTAACGTACAAAGTTTTATCTTTGATTGATGCACTTACTTGAATCAGGTGCAACCGAATAAGTAAGACACACCTCAATATTTAGAATGGGTGTGGTTAAGAGTGCTGGGTGGTCATTTTTAGACAATTTGAATCTCTTTTAGACGGAGAGCTATATATAGAGAGAAATAGGGAAACATTCAAATTTTCATTTAAAAATTGTTCATGACCAAATTTATCAGATCGAAATTTGAAGGCATATTTGATAGGTAATTTGTTAACTATGGAGCCTCCTTGATTAGAGGTTCTGGGTTACCTATTGTTAAAAGGTTCTGAATGACAACACAATGATCATGGAACACTGAATTTTTATCAATTTTTCAATGTGTAATGACTTTTACCTGTTCCTGCTAGAAACAATTAACAAAACTGTATTGAAATATTTGCAAATTATCATCGCCAACATGGGGAGAATTTTAACTTTAAAATTGTTTTCGTCAGAACAATCTCATAAAAGATCAAGACAGTTTCTGTTAAGCAAAGCTAACCTCTTATTAAGTCACCTTTGTCATTCGGGCATGAATATTTTAGCATTGACCATTTTCCTTTTTTTATGAGTAGTAATTTTTTATTGCTTTCAAGTTATTTATTCCCTACATTCGCCTTTTTAAGTTTCATTTCCATTGCAAAGTAGAGTTTTTAAAACAACTCGTGTCATTTAATTGTCAAAAAATGGATGAATTTTCTTTAGGTATGAGTAAAATCTCCTGAGGTCAAACAATAATTAAAAGGTTTGACATTTCTGATTAAGCAAAAAAAAGTATCACTTGAGGAATGAACAACACAGTGTCACTCGTACAAGTTTGCTTGGCTTGAGAACGACTATTCCCATATCATGTTGTAAAGAAATGCCATCTTTGGTATACTGTGTTTTCATCAATGATACACATTTTCGTGGATTACATTTTGAATTTGATCCACGACAGTGCAATATCAATACACTATTGATAAGATCATCGGTCACGAATTTACGTATCCTTGGAACTTTGATGTGAACTTAGTTCACGAAAATTGAAATTCCACGAATAGTTATCCATCCAAAGTGTTCATAGTTACCGACATCAGCTCATGACAAGAAGTAACGTAAGATTGTTTTACACGTTCAAAAATCCCAAACTGAATCCTATAACCGACCCTTTAAAGTATCAGCAGAAAGTTCAAGGAACAAGATGTCCGACTCTGTTATATTATGTAAATCTCTTTCTTGTCATGTATATAATGTTTTGAAATTTAAAATATATTAAACAATTTCTAATAAGTAATTTTGTACGTACTATTTGTGCCATCTATCAAATTAAATGAATTCAACATTATCATAATAGTACTGATTTTTTTCTATTCCAGAGATCCTATTTCTCTGGTGGAATGCTTCCAGCGCCAATCCACTCTGTACTTAACAGAAACACCTGGAAAATTCATGATAGACGAGAAAAACCAAGGTAGGTGCCATTACTTTCTAGATATCAAGCGTTAACCTTTTTCAACGAACTTTTTTGCATGACTTTGTCATGTTAGTAGCTTTAGTATCACAATTTTTTCATTAGCTTGATAGAAATCGGGCGAATGTCTACATGTAAATAACAAAATGGGTAGGGGGGGGGGGGGGTTATGATTGATATGAGAATAACAGTCGCGTCATCGCTCAGAAATTTATATAACCTGTGTCAAAAAGTTAAATATTTTTTTCTATAACCGAAAACTTTATAAATAAATCGTTTAACTAAAGTATGTGTTAAAACTTCTTATGTGAAATGGGTGTTTAAAATATCGTAATTAAAATTGATCAGTATGTCACGTATATGGAAAAACGTACAAAGTTTTATCTTTGATTGATGCACTAACTTGAATCAGGTGCAACCGAATAAGTAAGACACACCTCAATATATGAGGGTTGATCCAAACGTAATGTCACAGATGCGATCAAATCGTGAAAAATCCGCGTAAAGTGACAAAAATTCGTGCTGTATGATATCTACCAAATTCAAATCAGACCTGAAAACTTTATTGCATTGTGATAATTATTTCGAAAGATAATATATTTTGTAGAGCAAGAGGTAACGATAGTCGCCGCACGCTAGCGACGTCATTTCTGGATCTTTGGCGTTCTGGTCGAATTTCGAAATTTAGTACTCTAAATAAATTCGCCACGATGTTCGTTTTACATTTTTTTTTCATTTTTTTTTTAATAAAGTAACTAACTAATCTTTTTATAATCAATGAAGTAGTATATTGGATTATTTAATGTGCGATCAGTTTGTCAGGGTCTCTTCAAGAAGTCATGAACGTAGCTTTATGATACAGCCATTGACGTAAGAACCCAGCTTTAATTTTCCTTCAGAGCGTATGTCTTCTATCTATGTCATTTATTTATTTTACATGACACATGCTTTTATTAGGTATGGAACCACGTTTAAGGTATCCAGTTTACTCACTCTCAATTTTAGGTTGAAATATCCTAAGCAAAATATGCATCGTATCACTATTCGCATGTCCAGCCGTTTTATATTTTGATCAAGAGACAAAAGGCATTGGGTGGATATCCGAAATGGACAGTATATCCGAAATGGACAATTTTTCAAAACGGTTAGAAAAAGTTAATAATATATCTGTTTTAAAATATTGTGTTGTTTGGGGCATTTTCAAATTTTGAAGCATGTAATTTATTCATATATATTTACATTTTCCAGTGTCTTTGCCTGTGATAACACTACGTATCGATTTTGTACAATATAACCCATAATACAAATGACGCCAAACTGAGGCGCCAACGGGGCTTGCTTATCTATATTTAAATATTTAATCGTACGATGGCTTAAAATTATATAAATATAAGTAATAAGGAATCATTCTTTGAATATTATGAGGTGATAATTTCGGTCAAGGTGTGATCAAATCTATCATAAAGCTCTTCGGGCTTTATTGGATTTGATCACGCCCAGACCAAAATTATCACCTCATAATACTCAAAGAATGATTCCTTATTCCTTATATACAAATCTTTAAAAAGATGTAAATTCATGACGCTGCGATGTCACGTATATATCATGCTATAAACATCAATACCTTGTTAAGTGTTCAACAAAATTTATCTCAGAAATTTTAATTTGAATTACATTTTTGATAAGGAAAATTTTGATGCATCATTCAATACAATAGCACGTCATTGAGAAGCGCGGTGATAAGTGTGACATTACTTTTGGATCAACCCTTGTATGAGCAATTGGGAATAAAAGTCGTTATAATGAGATTTTCGGGCGTAAATAACCAGAAAAAACAGTGTAAATGTAAAAAAAAAAAAAAAACCTACTTATACCAATCAGTCAGTGAAAGAAAGAGTTTCAAACCTTCTGGACTGATAACAAATGCCTTCTCTATAAGTATCGGTTTTAAGTTAAAAACTGTATACATTTGATTTTTTGTATATTTACAAATACATTTAATTGTGATACCACCTATACCTGAACATTGGTTGAATTTTGTTACAATGTTTAAGATTTATTGTGTCAACACATTTGATAGAGCCGTGGTTTCACTGCTATCTGTTACACATCCAATTTCGTGGAATTTGCTATTAGTCTTGTCAACAAAATCAAATGTTCATGGGGGAAAATATATGCTACAAGCAATCTTATTGGCAAGACGAATTAAATGATCTTAAACATTACAGATTTTACTTATTCCACTAAAATCGATGTCCACAAACATTAATGAAACCACAATACCGGTAAATCATATACAGCATAACTTAGTAAAATCATTGTTGTAGTTCTAGAAGTAAAAACAACAAGAACAAATTTCATTTTGTAGGGAATCTATCGGACATCTGGGTGATAAGGACAGATTATAGCAACTATTCAGTAGCTTACGGCTGCACGACTCAACAACAGGATGGTACGTGCCTCAAAGCCAGAGCTTGGGTGTTCAGTCGGAAGCCAACCTTAGCAGACGACTTGTTACAAGAAGCAGACGACCAGCTGGAGAAACTGTGCTTAAATCTGACGTCATTTCTCGTCACCAGACAAACAAATGGTAACACTTGCTTAGAATAGAACCATTTTTACAAGAGCTTTGACTTTGGGTAGTTGTGTCAGACAGCAATGTGGCGTAGGCCTGTCTATTTCATTGCTGGCCACTCAGCTATGGCTCTGTGAAAACAACAAGATTTGTCTGTCTTTTAATTAAGCTAAGATCATACGCAGTCTATGCATATTTCACTCGACACCAGCGTCATTTTTAACTTGTTTTGATACAAGAAATAGTTACGTCCTAAACTGAAAGTCCAATGTCTTGTTAAAATGATTCTATGTATAATAGAAGTAAATATTAAGAAGATACATAAATACAGAAAAGTAATCGAATACACTCGATATAGCTTAATTTTATCGATAGTAGTTCGTGAGCTAAATGTGTTTCAGAGAGAAGTCTGTAATAAAAAGTGATAAATTTAAAACAGTATTAAGTACTAACGCTGTCGAACTTTCATGATGCCATAACTTGCACTTGCATACCAGAGGTTACAAAGAAAATTTACGAACTATAGTCTGTCCCAAGTTATTGCTTCCATCGCTTTTTGATGATTTTTAATAAAATTACACATACCTGTGAAAGAAATACAGTTGAAATCGTTAAAAGGGAATTTATCCAAGATATCTTCACTGAACAATTATCCCTTTCCACTCAGAAAAATTCACAGGAACGAAAACAGATTCCTTACGGAGATTTATAATGGGGAATGTTTACATTTTTTCTCCATTCGGAATACACTCGGAATACATCGCGCAATTTTTTAACGTTACCATCCGGGCTTATTAATGGCTGTTCCAATGCAAAATCTCCGTAGACTTTCAATTTCGGGATGTGTATTGAAACCTGAAGCGGTAGAGGGGGCGTTTCAAAACAGATAATCTGGACATTTTTTATATTAGTGGATGAACGTAGTTTGAGCACAAAGGTATTTACTATTATTGAAATATCATGCAAAAAGTGGTGGAAGCAAAAACTCGGGACAGAGTATAGGCCTAATTTAAAATATTAAGAGAAAATGATGCAATCTGTATTTTATTTCAGATTGTACCGACGACATCAAAAGATCTATGGCAGAGAGAACTCATCTGACCATTTATATCATGTGTTTTACCATACTCGTTTTTTTACTTCAGTTAACCCTTTTGTTACCATAGATGAATACAAGAGTACAACAATGGATAATAAAAATAAAAACCCAGAAATTAATTGGAGAGGGTTCACATAGGCTTTGCCTGTTACCCAATTTATTTTGTTTCTCAATAAATTATGTTTTAATTAAATAATAAACAGAGAGGAAAATTCCTCCGTTTGATAATAGTAAAGACTTCGTCCAGCATGTAATTTGGTTTATACATGAACAAGTATTAAAAAAAAACAATGCTATCCATTTCACTTATATACATGTATCCTCATAATGAAATGATGTAATGAAGTTTTGGTATTGGATAATTAGTGGTTGTCGCCTCCTCAGTTATTGATAAATTAATATTATGTAGATGGTGATGAATGGGCAAATTTGCACAATGCAAGAACTCAGAAAGAAACGCTATAGGAAAGACCCACATTTATACATAGAACATTCAGAAGAACTTTATGCAAAAAACGTTGAATTTTAAGGAAACAAGCAATATGAACGATTTAAAATTCTAAAAGATTGTAACGGCATTTTTTATGATGTCGATGGGTATGGAAAAAAAGCAGCAAATATGACTTGAGCCTTATGTATCGTAAGAAGAAAATTCTTTGATGCAATATGGAGATTACAATCAGTGGATTTGATATTGGAGCAAACTGGTAATAGGTCTTTTTTATGATTTCCTGTTTGTTCATCTTCTTTTGGGTACGTATTCTATATGTTTGGGTGAAATTCAACTAAATTTATACATTTGTTTATCATATTGAAGTCATACATAAGAATAAATACAAAACGTACAGTTTTTCCATGTAAGTTTTCAGGGGGTGGTTTTCTCAGTAAAAACAGCATCAAACAGTAACACTTTTAAAAATACACGTACACTGTACTTTCTTTGTGTTATAACTAAATGTAGCTATTCACTAGAATAACTGTACAAATAAACTGACATTTCGCGAACGTTGCATCCTTGTTCTCTAGTAGTTAGTTTGTGTAATTTCTTCAATCGCAAAGCTATGTCTAATTTTTAAAATCGCAAAATATCGACACATAATAAAATATTTGGGCAGTGTGAAGAAAGAAGTGAACAGGTTTTAGAGCTTAAGTTCGGTTTATTTCGTTGAAGAATACATTCAGATTTTTATATTTAAATTTGAATGACGTCATTTTTATTGTCTGTTTGTCATCATCTTGACGAATTCTGAAATAAACATAAAACAATTTGTTTATAATGATTGGCATAAATATACACACGTGTATATGATATTTAATCGCACTAGCTGTACTACATATACGTGTGTACGTAATGCAAAACACCGCACCCTCCCCCACGAGGTATCAGATATACGTTTTAAAAAATAAGTTATCTTTTTACTCCCTTTTTAATTTCTTTTTACTTGTCAAAAACTGTTCGGGTTGGTGGATAGGAGTTTAAGGTATACACCCCATTTCCCTTGAGAAAATAGCTGGATCTGCGCCTGGTCCATTTAACAAACATACTTTAGTTTATCACTTTTCCTTTGTAAGCAAGAATTATGTAAATGCACATTTGCTTCTTTGGGGTAGTGACAATTTGTCTTACAATACAAACTGCTTTATTTTTGCAGCAGTTCAAAACTTTATTAAAGAGTCTGGAAGATTGAAAAATGACTATTTTTTTTTTTATTTTTTTTTTGCTATTTACTATATACATGTATTCGCAAATACTTCGTAAAAGCATAATTATGAATATTACTATTATAAAGTCAATAATTAAGTATCATGTAATATCACTATGACAATTGTATATATTGTATGTATTATCATTAGGAGAGGAACATGTAAGTTGTGAGAATTAGTAATTTAGACAATAAAATGAAAAACATTTTGTACTTTACTGTCTTGTGTATGACAAACTTCGATTTCATTATTGTGATATTTTCAATGATAAATTGATCTGTGGTATTGATCCCATTAAAGAAATTGTTAATCCATGTGATTATAATACTACAAAACGTCTATGTATCTACTTGGATAAATGTTTTATGCAGAGAAAACAGTTCCAGGGACTATAAAGTATTGTATAAAACTGATTTGCATGCTGTAGCCTTTATGTTATAATTTTCTTTTATCTGTCATTTGATTTCATTTTGACTGAATGCCAACATAGTGATGTCAATAAACCATTGAAAATTGAATATGTTCGAATCAAATCAACAAATATACCTTCATAGTTGACCTGACCATCACCATCTTCATCCGCCTCCTCTATCATGTGTTCCACCTCCTCCTCACTCATCTTCTCCCCTAGATTCAGCATGACCATTCGGAGCTCTGTTGTGCTTATATGTCCATCCCCGTCCCGATCAAACACTCGGAAGGCCTCTAATAAATCATCGTCCGTTTCCTCGTCCTTTTCTCTCTTGGACATCAGAAGTAAGAATTCTGGAAAGTCGATGTTTCCGTTACCTGCAACAGTTAATCATGATCTGATGTTTGAACATGTTGAATGTGTAACCAACGGCTAAAATATCGCCCATCGTACAATCGATGTATCGATATCAGTAATACACTGTGGCCTACCATCGGCGTCCACCTCGCCGACTATCTCGCTGATCTCGGCATCCGTCGGATTCTGGCCCAGGTTCTTCAGTATGGTGATCAACTCGTCTGTTGTGATGGAACCATTCCCGTCCTTGTCAAACAGTCGGAAGGCTTCTCGGTACTCTGATTATGAGATTGAAAAACAACTCGATGAGATAGAAAAACAACTCAATGAGATCGAAGAACAAATAAAGATATTTTGAAATAGAACTCAATGAGATCGAAAAACAAATTTAGAGAAAAAATGGAATAGAACTCAATGAGATCGAGAAACAGCTTTGGAAAATTTGAAATACTGCGGAATCATTTTACTCGTGGGGGTCAATGTTCGTGGGTAGCCAATTTTTTTCAGGTTCGTGGGGACGTTATTTCGTTGGTAGTGTAATCAAGATAATTTTGATAAATATTAAACAAATGAGTGTGTATAGGTTCATGGGGATGTGAATTCGTGTGCAAGCCCATGAAAGCCACGAACATTTCCCCCCAAAGAACAAGAATGGTACTACCGTAGAACTCAATGAAATCGAAAAACAACAACTTTGGAAAATTTGAAATAGAAATCTGAGAAACAATTAGGAATTTTGAAATAGAACTCAATGAAACCGAGAAACAATTAGGATATTTTGAAATAGAACTCAGTGAGACCGAGAAACAACCATGAGCCAACAAATGGAGTTTTCTGTCCTGATTAAACATATTTCATTGTGCACACTTTAAATATTTTTGAATAAGGCAACAATCATTGCTATATTATAAGTCTTCTCCATTAGGTACAAAGTAAGTACGAGATACTTACCTTCAATTTTATCCTCTGTTAAGTTTTCTATCTTAAAAAATAAAATGCAGTTATTAATTATATGAAAATAAACATGTTACATACATGCCATTCTATTGTATTTTCGTGGTTTTACCTTGGATAATTTCTCCATCCTTACAGCCCATTGATTCCTGATGCTTCACCCGGACCGCTCTGAGAACTCGGGGGGGACACGGCCTCGCATTCCTGGGGCCTGCGATACCAGGAAAGACCCTTAAAACGGCACAGGACAAAGCCTCCGGGAGTTTATCCCCAAAGATAGGGCATAATTCTTGTGTTTGTGTGATCGTTTACACGGATTTTATTGGTAACTAATCCCTCCATGGTTGTGTGGTTCATGTATATATGTTTGTAAAAAATGTTGTTAAATTTACTAAGAAGGGGTAACAGGGTTATTTTGAAAACTGACACCACCCCCCTCCACCTTCCGAAGGAATGTGCTTGTTTTGTGCTTTGTTCATTTATCTATGGCAGTTTCAAAATGCTTTTTAAAATAACATATGTCCTAATTTCTTGTTTTTAAAAAATGGTAAGGACATTTTAACATCAACACCGTGCGCGATGTCTTACCTCTAAAAGGTATTTTGGTGGTAATTCTCTTCTCCGCTCATGATGTCAGATGCAAAAGCGAATCAGCAAACTGTAAAATTGTTCAGGCAGTCGCAATTTCCGTTCCTCCACTTACATAGTCATTTATACATGGATATGTCTTTATCTATATTATAAGCAAAGGAAGGTATTTCATTCATAAAACACACAATCATTAGTGCTTTCACTTCATTGAAATAAACCGCCACATGCGTATCAAAAACTTCCCTCTGCTCATACAATAGAGATCGGGAAAAAAATATCAATCTTCTCTGTGACATTTCTAAAATTCTTATTTTACTCTGTCTTGTTTTGATGAAGCGAAGGGTCTAAGTCATTAACTAACCTTACTTTTATTCGATCAACGTTCTCAAATTCCGTAACTCTCAGAAAAAGTTTAAAGAGGTATAGCGCCTTTTCCCATTATTTCGCATACATCTGTTTTTGGACGGAAAAAACCTGTTACTAAAAATAGCATCTGGTACATGTACCTTGTTGTCGCAATATGATTTTCGAAAACTATATATACAATGTTCTTGATTTTATAATGGTGTCAGTAACAACTGATTTGTCATAAATTCGGGGAAGGCTGTGTATAATATTAGTTGATATTCTGAATCGTGATAAATTCAAGCAAAATGCTTTTATTTGGATCTAAGTGTAAATGGAGTACATGTAAAGTGTTAATGAAGATAACTGTTTACATTGGGTGTGCTCATACCCAAACTGAATTAAATAAGATAATTTACAAAAAAAAAAGATTAGATACATGGAACTTAATCTCTCAATTCTTTTCATGTTTCAATTTAAGTGAAAAATATTTCGTACTTCGTGGATTCGATCCAGCAACCACAAAATCAAAGAGACCTACGCGTTACCACTAGGCCACGCATCTAACATTTTCAACAGATGCATTTTCAATATAATGTATATATATGGCTATAAACATGATTGTATTAGAAAAGGCACTAATTGAAATATGTGTCTAGTTTTCAGTGCAAATAAAGACCATGCACGTTAAACCAAAACTAATTCAATTTATACGTGTACTACAATACCTGTAGGACATAAATTTTATAGGATTTCTTTGGTTTAAGGTGGTTTAAATAGATACATTTCATTTTTTTTATCGTATACTAACTATTTTCCTATATATCCCTGCCAAAACCTGAATATTTTAATGATGTCATGTAAGATAATTGGGACTCTTAGAGCATGGTAATTGTGTAATTTGCCTTCCTTTGAATATATTTGAACTAAATATTGTATAATATTGAAAATGTCTGATGTTTGCAAAAGTGCTATATTTGAGGCCAAATCGCTATACCTCTTTTAAATCACCAACCGATGATCGTTTTGATAAAGATTCGTGCCTGCCCTCTAAATATAGAAAATCTAAGTACGAATTTGGAGCCGATGTATTATATAATCACGAAATGAAATCGTTTTTCTGTCACCTACAGACGTAAATTTGTACTTTCGCACACATGAAATTAATTTCATTAAATACGAGAATTCGTTATATTCGCACATCGCAGTCGCAGTGATCGCGCACATTCATGTATATTCTCTAAGATTCATGGAAGACAACTCCTGGCGCCTTGATTATGATCAGGAAACCCATCATATAGAGTACAACGTTGATACGTTAAATATCGGTATAGGGTAATTTCCTTGAAACAATTAACTCTCCATTCTCCCTGATATGCCTTTTTACATTGATCAGTACTAGTTTTTTTTTTTTCATTTTTAAGTACTCGGTAACTTCTTTTAACAAGATTTAACATAATTTTTTTGCAATTAAGATAGACACAAAACATGCTTCATGGTTAAGACAAAGGTATGATTTTAATTGGTGAAAATTTGAATAATCGCAGAAGGGGGCGTCCCAGTGGCTTCCTTAAAAACCCGGAATGTCTGTTGCTTTTTGCCCAATGAAGACGGAGCTCTTGTACATAAATTCGCGCTGCAGAGTAGTTTGTGTCGCTTCCTTTTATTAATTATGTTGCACAAGATTTCATGATTTGATAAGGCACCATTGAGCGCAGTAGCAAGGCTTATCGTGGCGACCCTGTGACATTTCAGTACGTCAATCCGAACGTTTCAGAGAAGATCAGTGCAGAAAAACTTGAAATGTGTACTCAATTAAAACAAAAACAAATGCGGGGGAAACGTTGCGCAACGACCTTGCGTTTATTTGATCAGTTTTCAAAGGTCCTTCGATTTCTGAAAAAAAATTCTTACACAGTAGGTCCCGTGATAAGGAAAATATGAAATCGGAAGTACAATAAAGTTTTTTCGCTGCAAAAAATACCCATTCTGACACCCAATTTAGCAATAAGCGAAAGCAATGCATCCGGGTGGCAAGTACACAAGCCTTCAGGCCCATGTAATTCTTTGGTTTAAAAATCCAGTGGGTATTGTTTTTAAGTTGATGTGTGATAAACATCTTTTGTCATCGATCATTTGTCGTGCGCGCTTAGAATATTGATGTCAGTTGATTTAAGTACACACACTAACGTTTTGACACCTGCATGCTCTTCTGGCTATTACAAGGTAGACAGGAATCCGCGCGCTCTCGCCGCGACAGGTGGAAATGCGCATCACTCTGTAGCAGACGCCGAAATCCGAGCTCTTTCTGCAAGGCAAACTATAATATTGGTAAAAAAAGAATTAGAATTGACATGAAGCATATTTTCTGACGCTAGTGTTCTTAGATTAGCTATGAGAAGAGAGAGAGAGAAGAGAGAGAGAGAGAGAGAGAGAGAGAGAGAGAGAGAGAGAGAGAGAGTTGTCATTCTGTATCAGGTTTGTATCAGGATGTACCATTTATGGCACCAACACTCTTATCACGAAACGCTTCAACAAGAGGAGGAAATAAAAACAGTTTCGGGTTATTCCGCCCCGACTACAGGGACTAGGATGTAGATTAGAGCTTTGTGAATACACACGGAAGCACCTGGTGCTTATTGATGTCAACAGCGCGCAGACTTGTGTCAATTATACCTGTACACGAACTAGTATTTGTGTGTGGAATCTGTCAATATTTTAGAGCAATTTAAATTTATATCCTATTAATTTTTTCTTTTCATCACTTTCATTTGCGACCACTTTAAAATCTCTCTAATACTGAGATATTATTCAGTTCCTAGCTTGTGAGCAGAAGAAATGTTGTTCATTGTTTGATTTTCAAAACCTTTGGTAAGCTAACCTTGTCGAAATTTTCTCTAATATAGACCAAGAGTCGCAGTGAAATTTGAACTCGCGACACGCCGATTAACCACTGCACCATATTAAGGTATATCGGGACAGTTTTACAGTATACAACGTATTTATAATACAAACTTTGAAAAAAATTATTATGCTTACCAATGATATATATTGACACAAATATCCGCAAATCAGTTGTTTATCAACATTATTTATTATCATCAATAATAACATTCTCGTTTTCAAAAACAGAAAATGGAAATAAAAATTGTTTATTTTTCAAGTTTCTAACGCAGCAGCCAATTCATCCCATTGTCACCCCCTTCCTTATAAGAAAGCCGAGAAGTCTCGTAAATAATAGCAGCATCGGTCCAGCAACGCAGACGATAATTATTATTCTCTGGGAAGGACCCTCAATGACGTTCGGCATTATCAACATTTGTAATCACAAGATTTTAATAACGTTAAAAAAATGTAAATCATTAGTACTGCTATTACAGTGAGTACGTAAGAATTGATCATTTTTTTTAATCTACAAATGATGGTATGGAAAAATGATAACGTTGGACTAATGAAAAGCTTTGTTTATGAAAAATCTGCTGGGTTAAAAAAAAAAAAAACCTTTTTTAATTGAATGCAGGAGCAACCAGTACCAAACGGACAAGGATACAACCGGAAGTTGACACAATAAGAATCGGTCAGAAAGATTGATATTCAGAGGGACTCCAACTCGAGGGACTCACACTTAATTGTTAATGGATGCGGACAGTTGTTCGTTGAACGTTCGCCTTATTTACTGTTAGTATCTAGGCTGCTTTATGCATTATTATATCAAGATATCAGTTTTCTCAGTACTTTAGTTCGGCCTTTGCCACAAGATATGAAACATTCTCTGCCGGGATTCGAACTCGGAACCTGTATTCTGTCGCACTCCATTAATATATGAACTAAACATTAGGTTCAAAGCATCAAAGTCTCGTTTAAAAATGTATGTTAAAAATATATATATAAACACCATTTATTGAAAATTCAATTTAAAAAAAAAATTTAAAAAACAAATTGAAAACAATTTAATACTATACAGTGTGTATATCGCTTTACAGCTAATATTCTATGTAAGATCTTATTATTCAATGCTCCTTATTGTGGTTTGCGCGCAGGAATTAAGGAAATGAACGTTATAGAAAATAAATGTAAATACAGAATAGAAAAAGGCGCCCTTCATTGAGTCGATCCTAGGTTATTGATCTACATTATAATGTGAGCCGAAGAAAGTAATAGCGTCATTGCGTCGAGTACGATGTTTGGGATGGGAGACAAATATTCCATAGATGGAAATTACTTGTAACATTTTGGAAATCAAACCTAACGTAAGTCGGCGCAGTGAAAGTTTTAAATTTAGCTAATAATTCCCACTGATCACGAGTATTAAGTATTAATTAAACAAGACACCGTCTAATAGGCTTGACACTATTCTATATAGTACTTATTGATATTATAAACGACTTCACTATATACACTGAACGCTACTTAAAGAAACTTTAAGTTCGTGGACTTTTTTAATTCAATCGCTGACAAATTGATTTAAACTGGTTAGATCTGGATTCACTTATAAACACAATTGGATTTCTTATATGTAAGAGGCAAAGGAAAATGTTCCGTTGATGTAAATTTTGATTAATTTGAAGAAAGGAAGTACGATTGTCGGTCAACAACTGTTACTCCGTGCAATAGAGATTCACTGACCAACCGGAAGTAAAAATTGGGAGAAATGGGAGGGGGCTAATGTTTTTTTAATTTGTGAATTATAATGAATTTGTCTGAAAACAGACGAGTCTAGTGTTTAATGCAGTGAGCAGCGTGGAATGGGGAGTAACTACATAGGCTGTCCCAGTTCTTATCTCCATTAGAACCGTTTTAATAAGAGCGTGGACTTTGGGCAGTACATGACAACTCCGATTTGATGAAGGCGGGGACTACTCATGGTTAACTGTCCAGTCATTGGCTAATAGATATGAATATATTGAATGCAATGACACTCGCCCGACTTCACCCAGAGATGTATATTTCGCTGAAACAGCGTCAATTTCACACAGCAGAGCAGATCTTAGCAAACAACTTTCCGATTTTGACAGTCTATGAATATAAATGAGCTTCACTTAGCGAATTAGAGGTAAGCGGGTCAATATTTGACAGCTTGTTTTGATGAGCAAACTAGATAGTAACATCCAACAGAAAGTCCAAGCTCTTGTTAAAACGGTTCTATCTTTTGCTTAATGTTTAGATATTCATACATACCTTTGTATGTATTTTAGATTCTCGTAAAAATTTGCTTTCATTCAAGCCGATTTCTCCGGTGAAAAGGGGGGGGGGGGGGTTGTGAAAATATATTTTGGGGAATCTTTGTCTTGTATCGATATCAAATGTTGGCTTTGAGGGAAGGTATGTGTACTTGTTACAAAATAGAATTTTATATGATGTGACATTAATTTCAACTTGTTTTTATGCTCGATATTCACATCACAACACATAAGACCAGGGACGATCTTAAAGTTCACAGCTATAATGAACGTGTGTTTTTACCTTATGAAAATTATGTGCTAGCCTATTGGTTCAGTAAAGGCCAATTGATCCTAATCAAGAAATGAATGCAGGAAAAAATAACCCCCACTGAGTATTTTTCTTGTCTATTTCTTCAGAAAACCAATAAACATTTTTTAGCATATGTTCTTACCCAGTGAGTACCCCCAACCCATTCTGTTTTATTTGTTTTTCTTCATTTTTCATGTCGAAAACAAATATTTAATTATCATATGTCATAACATTTATTGAGGTACCTATTATTGATACATGTAGTGATACATGTAACATTGTGAAATGGTGTCTTATGTTTTATATATATATACTTTTGAAAATGACAAAGTGTTAACTATTTCGTGATCGGTCGAAACTTTTATATCCATTGAAGGCACTGAGTACAAGGATGAAGTAAGACTTCCAAAAGATTACTCTGGGATCATTAGAATTCGCTGAGTCTCAATTTTCGTGGTATTCGTGGGTACCCTTAACCACGAATTTACAGCCTCGACGAAAACTAATTATAAGATATATAGTCTTCCTTCTGAAATTGAAAACCGGCGCACCCACGAAATTACATCACAACGAATAAGCAAAACACCCACAATCCACGAAAATTGGCCCCTATGAAATTAAATAATTCCACAATTTCGTTACTTCCATCTATGGAAGAGTTGGCGCTTCCACTTTTGGTTCCCTAGCGAACTGATCGACAATAACAAATAATTGACGTAGCTTTGTTCGTTTTCAGACGAATTAAGGAGAGATTCATAGAGAAAATACAAATATAAACTGAAAGTGTTAATTTTATCAAATACAATTCGTCCGTTTTTAAACTAGACATTTTAAGATATAGGATTTCTTTCTTTCTCAATTTTTCTAGCGTACATGTGTATATGTTGATATAAATAAGTATGTGTTTATATTGTTTATCTATATGTTATTTAATAATTCTGAAGTTTATTCCTGATGAAAATTCCTGAATCTTTCGAAATAGTTTCAGAATAAAATGAGTACAAAGTGTACAACTTGTATAATTATCATACCCATGTATTCCTTGCACAACAAGTTTTTCGAGGACAGCTGACTTTATATGTGTTTTTTTTTTCATAATATGCAAAAATACCCCCATAACTAATTTATCATTAGGTAGGGAATTACCGGACTCTTTTATCATTTTGAGAAAAATAAATAACTCCATGTGCTTGTGAATGACAAGAGGCAGGTTGTATATTAAATTTTGGACTATTTTATCCATATACATGTAACTATCTCATAATTATATTTTTTTTTACATACAAATTGTTTTTTTATTGGGGGGGGGGGTTGGGGGGGGGGGGGTTTGGTTCTTTTGTTTGTTTGTTTTTTGGGGGTTTTTTTGTGTATGTGTGGTTCACATGTGCTTTGAATGTAGCAAACAAATTATAGTCTAATTTTTTTTAACAGAGGAAATATTAATTAATCCCACCGCTGTCTTACTTTGTGACCTGATCATAATTTGTAATGATTAAACTTCAGTGGTCTAGTTGATTTATTGGAGAGCTGGAGCAATGACAGTTTGGTTTCGTCAATGCTTCTATTTTTATTTGGTCATTAAATATTTACTTCATTAGCATATACATTTAACTCATGGACGCGTTTTCCGTAAAACAAAAAAAAAAATTGCCTTCAAACTAGTTAATATGTCGGGGAGGCGGATAGTCTCATCCTGAAAAGTCTCTCTTAAATCTCTTTGGACCTGGGTGAACAATAGTGGTTGGTGGTTTAGTTTTTTTTTTTTTTTTTTTTTTTTTTTTTTTTTTTTTTTTTTTTTTTTTTTTGCGAGGGTTTCAAAAGTTGGTTTAGATCGACTGACCAACATGTTTCATTCAGGCACATATCATTAAGTTTTCGTGGTTTTCTTGTTCAGTTTTTAGAGATTGTGACGATTAATATACAGATTATTCGGGACTCTGAATTAAGATAAACATTTGGTCATATATCTCCAGATATAACATGTATTTGTATTGTCACATGTTTTTCCATGTGTTCATTCTTTCAAATTTATCTATTCATTCACAATTTGGTGTGTTATATTTGAATGGAATAATTCGACATGTGTCCAATAGAAACAAAAATGCAACAGAGTTACATGTATGTGCGTTTGCTCCATCTATATGACAATAAAAAAGATTAAAACATGAAATACTTTTGTTAAAGCTGCTTGGTCCGATTTTATATCGAATTTTATGCACGCTTTTAAACGATGGTTATGCTAAGTATATCTATAATAATAGACATTGCAGTAGTTTTCCTAGTCAATTAATCCAAATTTCAATGAAGAAAAATACGTACAAAATTTGCTAACAAAACAAACGACATAAAAGGGTACCGCGTTATTTCGCCTTATGTTAAAGTTCACCCCTGACGACGAGACGGGTATGGTTGTATTACGATTTTGACACCGCTTTAAGTAAAGGTCGAAATGATCAGACAAATTACAAATAAACGTGTACGTTTTGTTTGCTAATATTTCTGATGTTTGCTTTCTTTACAATCGATACATAGCATGCGGGTTGAATAATCCCAATTATTCGGGGGACGAAACCATACGGTTTCCTTTTCTAAACATTTCCGTGATGCATTTTAGTTTGTTTTTTCGTTTGCCCAAACAGAAATTATTTTTATTTACTTTGAATATTTCTAACTTTGAAAGGAGACTGATTTTGCTGGTGTAAATAGGAAAAAGTCCATAACTTTCTAAGATAAATGGTTTGTATAAAAAAAAATTGATATTGTAATAATAAGAAAAATCGGACCAAGCAGCTTTAACTTAATAGATGTGGACTGCAGAACAAATCGAATACGTGAGAAAAAAATAATCATTGCCCCCCCTTACCATTATGGGTTTCAAGCGTTTAAGCGCTCTCTCTCTCTCTCTCTCTCTCTCAATGATGCCAAAACCAATCATGTATTGTGACAGTACAGTTGTAAAGCGAACAAACGAAGTATTGAAATTATTTTCTTCCTTATATTCAAGTTAAGAACCCCATGAATCTTGTAATTTCTTTTACATAAATATTAGCATTATTTCAGCATAGCATTGGGTTTTGTCAGTATTATAATAAAGGCCGTATAACAGTATCATAGTAAAAGGTGGTATGTAAATACTCTATTTCATCATTTTTATATTAAAAAAATGAGGGTAATGTCATGATATTATTTTGGATACACAGTTATAATGTCAATCAAGTATAACTCTCTAAATTTCATTGTTTTAATTGCTTTTCAGTTATTCTTACCCAAATGCTTCCGAATTCTTTTTAAAGATAATCTTGCTTGAGATAATATTCTTCTGTATGCTACGATTTAATTAAACGTTTATGAGGTTATTATAAGCCAGGGTACGAAAGTGAAAACGGCATTACGGTAATAAAAATTTCTACTTATTTGCAATAGGAAGGAAATAAAATATTGAATTGTAAAATTAATACGCAATAACGGGCCTGGGTTAGAGCAGATTGACAACATTTAACTTGACGGAAGTATTTACATGCACTGAAAATTTTCCTTCGCTATTTCTTAAGGTATCCTATTGTGTTTCATATAGCCATGAAAAGATCGTATCATAATCTACATTGTAGTTATAGTATTTAAGATCCATTAGCCTGCGTATTGATATAAATATATATATATATATATGCATATTCCTTAAATTCTTTAAAACTAATTAAGAAATGTGAAACCTTGGTGTTTAATCAAATATCTATAATTATCAATGTTGACGTCGTTTATTGGTGTTTTGTTTTTACTATTCACGATGACAATGCATGGGTTATTTCGTGCTGTATCGATATTCAAGCTACACTGAGATAACAAACTCGGACATCAAAGTAGTAGTAGTAACATGGAAAACTTCACTTATATGGAAGAACGAGGTGTCTGTTCCCTCTTTGTAATTTGATATTAATATAAAGTATAAACTGAAGATAGCGATCTTAACACAAAATATAATTATATTACCCGCGTAACAACTAAAGAAAGCAATAAATTATTCACAATTAATATTCACGTATCTCTTTGTTTTTCTTTATTGAATTAAATACCCATACGAGGTGTGTGGAAATATGAAACTTATTGGAATTGTAAATTGGTACGTTGTTTAGATTGAACAGCGAATTATTTCATATATGGAAGTTGGTACTCGGTATACCTCGGCTGATCCATGTCTCGTACACACAGGCACCTGGCGTTAAATATATTTCTTTTTATAGTATTTAAGTTTGCTTCCTGAATTATTTTATTATAGTAGAGGAAATAATCTTACTTTATAAAAATAAATATCTTAACGTCAGGTGCCCGTGTTCGTACAGACGAATCATTCGGTGTTTGCCGAATGATAAAAAAGTCAACTAGAGTAAGTGAAAGTTAATGGAGTCTGTGTGGTCATTGTTCTTACAATGTTTAAATCAATAAAAAAAATATTGCACTCCAAAAAAAGACACCATTTAAGAATGTTAATAGTATTTGTTGTACGTATTTGAATGAATTTTGTTACTTTATGAACCGATATTCAGTCACTACTAAATACTGCGTTTTAAAAAAAGTTCAAGGAATGCATACATGTATATCTATACGCGGAAAAAATTGATTGAAACTAGTCAATTCAATCGTGATTCGCCTAATTCAGTGGCTAATATGAAGACGATCAGATTTCTTACGAAATATGACAAAAACACTCAGTTGATGTGATATTAATATACAGGCACAATTTTAAAGGCATTTAGCAACCTTTTAAATGATTTTAAGACTGCGTTACACATGTATACTATGGGGAATTTCCATGTAAATGCCAAGTTGTGGAAACTTGAAAATGGGAATTTGAGAACTCAGCAAATGTCAAATGTCTATACCTCCATAACAAAGCCACGATGATTTAACAAACATTATACCTGTACTGCTGTTAAATGCTTAATTTCAAGGTCGCAGAATTTTGGGCCAGCGTTGCGTTTTCTGTGTATATCGTTGGACTGTATGATGACATGGAAGAAAAATTTGTTTCTTGATTACTCACTGTCCTCGCAAATATCATATCGTTCGGTGAATTCATCACATTGTTTTTTAACACCTGTTAAGTCATGATTGAAAGATAAGCTTAAGTAGATATGATGACATTGTTAAAAAGATAAGTAGACCTATATATGCAGATATATAACATAAAATGTTTACTCAAGCAGGTACATGGGTATGATGGAACAAGCGTCAGTCATATACTGATATTGGACAGGTTATCAGATAAAATGACGGCTTTTTTCTTGGAATTCTATTAGATTTTTGTAGAATATCACTTCACAAAATTTGACAGTTTTCATGGTCACCTTCATATTTTTTTCATACTTATTACTGTCAATTTACTTATATATTGGAGTCGTTAATATCATAAGCTTGCCATCCCTCTCTCTCTCTTTCTCTCTCTCCACGCATTTATCAGTAGCAGACGGCTAAATTAACGAATGTCGAGTAATCGTATTTCTAAATACCCGAACCTCGGTTTAGCCGATCACTGGTCCTAGCTGATAACTGGTCCATAACCAGCTTTGTGTTACGCCATGTTAACTTTATAAAATTTAGTTTGACGGGCAGGGCTACCTCGAGAAATAACAAGCAACCCCCCCCCCCCAAAAAAAAGACTCGCTATCTCGACCCTTTCTCTTACGTATATTGTGCTAAAAATATAATAAATTTGTCGTTAAGAGGTACCATTTCAATGACGTAGGTGTCTTTAATCTAATGAATAAGTCTCGTCAGAATGGTTTCTTTTGTTGTTATATAAACCTATAATGTAACTAGTCTCTTTATAGTAATGTCATGTTATTCCGTTTTGTATTTTTCAGCCTCGATTAATCATTAACATGTATGCATTTTAATTATTGCAGACCTATTATATAATTGCTTCCACTAATTGCATACAGAATTAACCTTTTCTGAGGGCAATATTATGTGTAGTGCAAAGGTGCGAGTAGCCTTATCATAACATCATAGAGAACTAAGCATCTGTTAAATTTTACAAAAATCATCCTTGATATTTGCGTCGATTTTTTTTTTGGGGGGGGGGGGTATTTAGCTGGTGCTCACGTTCAGTTATCAAAATGTTTCTTTTTTAACAGCTATTTGGTGAGCAATATACTTTTAACATAGTAAAACTGCCCTCGGCGTCAAATTTATATGAAACATGACACACAGCTAACCGTGTCGCTAACGAGATTTGCGTGCATGCGAGCGTGCGCGTCCGCCAATGCTGATTGATCCCAGGCAAGGCGAGAAGGTGAGAAGTATTTTCTATTCCAGGTCTTTTTTCATGAGTTCACGATTTACCGATAAGACAAAATTGTTATTTACTGATTAGCTACCTGTGATGTAAATATACCTGCTTTGTTTTTTAATCTGAGAGGTCAGTTCAAAATAGAAGTTTCATTTTCAAACAGGTAATTGTTTACCTGACATACAGCAATCTAACAATGCAATCATTTATTCCATTTCTAATTGTCATCAAAGGGTTAAGTAAACAATAACACGATTAAAGGTATGAACGATTAATATCCCCCTTCATCTGTCTACATAAGTATTATTTATAGATACATATCAATACGGATAAATCTATTTGTACGTTGATTACTAATAAACAAGTACTTTTAAAACGAAATGTCAAATGGTCAATCTGTGAAAATAAGCTCGGCACCTCTCACCCCCACCCCACCCCCTGCTGACCTACAGGTGGGATGTATTAAAGCGCGAGGCTAGGCTGGGTAGCTGGCCGTAAAAGACCCATTAAATAGAAGATCTTATGACTGGGTACACAAATTTACACTCGTGTGTTCGTAACAATCCCCGGAGTGGCATTTAAACAAATCGGAAATCGGCAGCTGTGTCGAAGTCGAAACAAGGTACCCGTTATCATCGACTCTTTGTTGTGTTTTGGCCTTGGACAAGGTACGTGGTAAGAATTGCTGAGACTCTATGTTTGGATTGGTTGTAATATTTCCTCTTTATTTTGCATTCCGAAAGTTAGAAATAATTAGTCAACCTTTTAGATGTAAAGAAAGAGTTATACGTACAATTAGGATAAGGTAGTTTTAACAATATGCGAGTTGTAGTAATTTTCCGTCTTTGTGTGGGATGTGCCAAGTGTTGCTATCTTTAAGAATCAATTTATTAGTGACAAATTCCTTTTCCTTTTTCGCCCAGGAGACTCGTTTTGTTTACTTGAAAAAAAAATTATTTTTAGCATATATGCGTTCCTTCTGACATGCATGTGTGTTTAATTGAGTAAAACATTGAGTAGGAGCTGTTGTTTTCCTGAAAGGATACATTAGATAAGAGCAATAAATAGCGTAGAAAGAAATATACCGATATCTTAATTTGTACGTTACAGGATTTAATGTTCGACGCAGGTATGTAATTCACGCGCTTCATAAACACTGAAAATAGAGCCCATACTGTTGGTGTTTTTTTTTAATGAATCTGAAATTGATTGATAACTGTATATGTACAAGCTCTGCGTCTGCTTTCTTGTCAACCCAAGTTCCAGTCTTTGGTAATTCTTGATTCGCGCTGATAAATGTACATTTTGTTGTCAGTGGCGCCCGAGCGCCCGAGGCAGAGTTTGTGCCCATAGAACTTGTTCAAGTCTGCCTATTAATCATTACGGTTGTTCTTACTACGCTTTGTAACTTGGTGGAGAGAGGAAGTAACAATTAAAAGAGGGGAGAATCCATACACAACTTTTAACTGGGCCGACTAATTCTGTTCAGTTCCTTTGTCTGTGTCCAGGAAACTGGGAGGAAGTTGACGGGAAAGCAGATTGGTAATTTATTAATATCTGTTAACGAGTGTACAAGGGGACATCATGACGTAGATACATAGACCGTGAAACCAAAATCCGGTAATCTGTAACACAGAAGCAAATTTTTCAGTTCGCGAGATGTGTGTGTATTAAAACAAATGGCATGTCAGGTTGTGATTGGAGAACATGTTATCGCCATGTGCGTCTCGTTAGGGCTTCCCCCTCGATTATGACCAGTTATTAACACCATAATCTCGTTGAGTGCTATTCGACGCTTTTTAAAATCCATCTCGTTGTGTTATTTATAATATACTTTCAGTGTTTCAATGAGCTAATATTGGCCTGGAAAAATACTGATTCAAGTTGTGACTGATTTGCATCTGTGGTACATGTACAGATATTATTGATTGGAGTGAGAGAGAGAAAAAAAACCCTTGAGTCTATGTAATTTTTTCTTTGGTTGAATATAGGTCTACCGCTCAAGGGAACAGCGCAAGGTTCACCAGTGTAACAGTTAGTGTGACCCACAGAAAATCGGTGGCAGCAGGATTGCCACACAGACTCTCCGTCCGAGGACAAAGGAATCTACTGGACGTCTTGACGGGAGTTTATGCCACGGATCATAGCTTCATTAATTCGCCAAGGTAATAATTCTTTATCTCTCGTTCTTTCTTTCAAAATTATTCTATTTTCGATAGTTGGTCTCGCTCTCTCTCTCTCTCTCTCTCTCTCTCTCTCTCTCTCTCTCTCTCTCTCTCTCTCTCTCTCTCTCTCTCCACCAATCCTGTCATCAGGGCTATTCAATTTTAGACAGGTGCTATATTTTTATGCTTCTGACCTCGATTATCCCTCGGTGTATTTACAGCCGTATTTTAAAAGCCTAAATCTGACAAAGTCGTATCATTTAAAAATCAAAATTTAACCTTGGGTCATTTGAAAACAAGAAAGTGTATACCAATTAAAATCATAATCATCGTGTCGCAATTAAAAAAAAAAGAACGGATAACTTTTTTAATTACAGACAAAAGAACAGTAACCCCTCATAAACTGCACTATACATCACTTTTAGTGGTTTAATGTGGTTCAGAGTAGTTCGGTATTGCATATACAAATACATGCAGTGTACAGAATTTAACCCCGCCTACGGCTCTAAACATGGTAGCATTAGGTGTGATCTAACATTTTCAAAGGTCCATTGTACATAATGGAACCTAGCGAATATGATATTGGTTTATTTCACTTGTACACCGCGCGTACAGATTACTGGGTATAGAGTATCTACATGTATCTTATCAGTCCATCGCCAAGGGGATAAAAAATTAATTCAGGATATGTGTTGAGTCGGTGGCCCCTTTTGTGCGTAGAGAGTTTACAAACCGTGTGGACGTGGGGATTATTATCATTTACCTGGTGACGGATATAGAGCCATATGTCAAAATAAGATGTTCACATTTTATGTTTAAAGGTTCACTGGTTCATGTCGGGTTGTTACGTCACGATTAAATCGCCGTGTAAACTGCACATCAAAAAAGGTGAGCGAACAGTTAAAGGCATATTGTTGTAGAGCGAGCCGAAGGTGAACCGGTGGAATAAGAACTTAAATCGATCTGACGCCGGTGTGTATCTATTATCTCGATCGTTCGGGACGCTCAGCGAGTTAATAGAAATAACACTTGAAAACGACTCCACTATTCCTTTGTTTGTCGCTAGACTAGGAATAAAAAATTATATGGACAGGGATAATAACATTAGCCCTCTTGATCAGGGACTTTTGAAAAATCATTGTTGATATTTATACGTTTATTTCGTTTTTTAACAGCGGATACATTTCTTTTTTTCTGGAGAATTAAGTGATGGAATAATGCCATGACCATGAAATTAAACCCTGAACATGTTGGCGTCAAGAGAAAATATGTGGACGATATTGAGGGTCGTCCAGTGAAAAGAATTTCACCTTTTCACAACACCCCTAAGGAACGAAAGGAAGAAAGGAGGAAAATTTTAAAGATGTCCATTCAGAAACTGAGACAGATGGAAGACCCTGAATACTTCCTTACTCGGTCAGTGTTGATAAACAACACCCTTAAAAAACTGCAACAAGAGATACGCGAAGAAAAACAGTATCAGGGCTACAAAAACTGCATCTACAAATACAGGCCTAGTTATGGATACGATGTATTAAATAACAGTTATCTAACATCGGCGGATTCCGTGTTCGAGGATCCGTTTTCCCTTCCCGATGAATCGGAAAAAATAATCACGGACCAATTGACTCAAAGGTTGGTGAATGAAGGTCAGGAGGACCAAAAGAGTTCAGACTCCCCAAAGGCGGATCCAGAAATCTGTGCGACGGTTCTACCCGAAACTGAGTCGTTTTATGTTAACGAGGGTGAAAGTGATGTAGACTCTATGTCTGTGAGTGCCCAAGTGCAGAGATCGTGCAGCGAGAGACAGATATACAGTACTGATATAGATGTGTTAAACAATCTGATTCATGCCTTGGAAGAGACGTGACAAATGGCAAACTGTGCAAAATATTTCGACAATTTGTGTATGTGTGTGTAAAAAGGCTCGCAATCATTATTTATGTTTCTTTCTGAGAGAGAGAGAGAGAGAGAGAGAGAGAGAGAGAGAGAGAGAGAGTTGTCATTTATGCTTATTAATGTAGTCATATTCACAGAATGGTGTATATGTTAAGTTTATTTATATGCATTGTTTATTGATTAAAAGAAGTCATGATTCACTTTAGCTTTCATCGGGTGTCTGGAATTCAGTGCATATTTATTATTATAGGATCAGCGGTAATTTTGCATAATGCTTGAACTAATCATTTACACCAGCCTAAGGCATATTTGAAGGGCCCTGGAGTGATACCACCGAGCTAGAAAAAGCACATAAATCTTGTGTACATTGTATATATCAACATTGTGTTCCATCTGCAATGTAATAACTCGGTTCTATTTAAACCTCTGCTTACTCGTTAGGTATTTAATCACTTGACATATTTTTTCCTTTGTTTGAAGAAAATTCCTTCCTAACTTCTGTTATACCTGACTGAGCAGATTCTTTGAAAACAGAATTTTCTTATGGAGTCGCTGTAATTTTCTTGGTATAAAAGTCAAACCCCAAAAATGATATGCATAATTTTATTGATTATCATTTCCGTATGTCTCTTGTACGGTCTTTTCCAGATATCCTCAAGAGATTGGGTTTTGATTAATTGATCCTCCGGCTGGTTTATTTAGCTTTTAAATTTAAATGGCACCGTTCAGAGAAAATACCGTCATCAATAGCTTTATAGTGTAAACAATCCGTCTGTACAAAAGATTTTTTTTTATTTCAAAGACCGTCTTTGATTAGAATCATTTCAAGATTTTTTTGTATTTGGTAAAAAGAGAAGCCCAATGGCTGCAGACGATACAAATAAGGACAAAGTGTTTGTGAGGAAACCCCCAAATGGAAACATCTGTTAACGTTGTAAAGAACATGATGTCTTGTAGTAGCAGTCAGTGAATACAAATAAACGGCCCCACCTGCTGCGATTGATTTTTAAGCAGAGGGATCTGGCCACCCGATACATGCTAACCAGGCAAGCATCCGTGGTACTGTAACAGGGTTTTTAGACACATTAAATGGTGTAAAACGGAAAGAAAACGCGGCAAAGATTGGCCGGTAGCCGAGACAATAAGCCTTGCTCATTTTATGTGTAAATTTTTTTACTCTAATTTGTTAATTGTTTCCATTCGTGTGGAATTGCTGATGGAAATCAGACTGTTAACAAATATTAAATTTGCTAATGAAATGAATCAAAAATCCCTTCTACATTTTGCTGGAGATTGAGAGTACTTTTGGATATAATTGACCAATTTCCATTACTATGATGACAGATGAGAGAAAATTGGGATCTCCTAAATCTTTTTCCATGCAAGAGCAGCTTCGATTAGTATAACAATAAGATGCCCTAAATTACAATTAGGACTATAACGAAAAAAGAGAAAGTGTTCACAGGCGATCGATGCTTGTTGGGCGTAATGACCCGTAGGAGTCTCCCGTTCACAGTCTCCAATACAGTATGACATTTCCATGCTCTTTTGCAGTTGAACACTATTTAAGAGGAGGTATTATTTTACCAATACAATAATTGAGGTATTCATTAATTAATTACAAGCTTCAGTCATTTTGCGGGCGGGCGGTTCAATTGGGAAAAAAAAAAAGAATTTAACGGGGGAGTCAATATGTGGACGCTGAGCATGTTATCTGCATCAGATCCTACAGTCAACGGCTTGTCAAAATCGCCCAAATAACTCTATGCCTACACTACATATAAATTCCATTACTAAGGGATGAGCCACACATTCTGGGAAATTAGAGGGCGTTTTTTCATCAAAATTCGTTAACCTTCTTTAAAGAAATCAAGATTCATCATTTGTAAGTTTTTTGAGCAACCTGTAATTAATTTGGCGTGAAAGAGGAAACTCTACGCTCTTTCTTCGAGTTTACATCAAACAATTTTTTTCTTCTATGATATCTTCAAAAATGATTATTTCTTTTGAGAAAAAATATAAATAATAAAAAGAAATGCTGTATAAAATCTAACATTTTTTTTAAATCGGTGCAAAACTTGCAGAGAGACAAAAAAAACTATACAGTAAAAGATAACATCGCATTGCGAAGCGAACATTGGGCAATAAAATGTAGGGTTTTCATAATTGGTTGAGTCTTTGTTCTCGGTGAAAAAAAAACAACAAGTGGTTGTATTCAGAGATCGAGAATAGCAGCGTGAAGATTTCAGGAAGTCGACGTACATTTCACAGACGATGTTTTATATTGCACGTCCCTTTTCGTACAAGCAGACGAACTAACACGGACGCGGAAATAACTCGGGCCTGCAAACAATACCATGTGTCATCAAGCCATATGTCTATTGGGATAAATTCCCTTTTTCTTTTGAGTAAAATATCATATTAACTTATTATAATTCAAATAGGATGCCATGTCATGTACATCCTGACATTTCCCTTCGTAATCTATAACACTTCGAGCATATCGAGAATGATTTCAATTAATTTGACCTTGAAAACGAATAAAAAGAACTTAGATTTTAATATCTATTGACACCAACTTTTGATACCAACAGGGAAAAAAGAAAAGTATGTGTTGTAATTTTCAAAAGCCATTTCCTGCGTATTGCACAATTCGAAGTAGTTTCAGCACAAAGACACGAATTCTACAGACAAGTACAAGCGGCATATTCGCTGATTATATCAATTGCATTGCTATGATTTCGTTCAGATACATAAATTTCCGTCAAATTCTGTAAGCACCGGCCGTTTGTTGTATAGCGATACGTGTCTGCATCTCGATAACGTCAATAAATAATTGAAACCAATGTTTTGTCTGATCATAACTGATTGGGGGCATGGAATCACACAGAAGTCTGCCTAGTATACAAATAAACGGACACGTGGAGATTAATAATAAGCGCCGATAATAGATACGCTTCATTGGTTTCTAACAATCTCATCAATTTTCGGTCGCGAGCAGTCTTTGGGCATTATAGTGTAACGGTCTTGACCAGAAGGTCAACACCCGCGATCTTCAATGGAAAACTACGCCTTTCACCTGGATATATAGTTTTCATCATCACAATTTATCTGTATAATATTGACCGATCGTAAAGAAGTGACCCCTCTGGTGCGATCGTTTGGATTCAACAAATAAAGGACGAGAACCTTTGGTTACGAAGGGCAGTGACCTGTGGACGACTTATTGGTCTTGCAAGAAATGTCATCATGAAGCAATTACAACTGTGTGAATGTTTGTTTACGCGAATCAACAGGGGTTTACATGTTCTTTGATGGTTCTTTATAATAAATACGTATAAAGCCCCAATCTAAGGATAAGAAAACCATGCTTTGATATCCAAAATTGGTATATGTATATCATTTCATTTTTCATTTGCTAATACTAAAATAATTTGCTTTTTTGTTTAAATGGTGAATGATTCAGCACTGCCTGTTTCCTTAATGAGACAACGATTAGTCATTTACATTTTAGAGCAATACAGTTCTTCTTCAAATTTACTGTAATATTCAAGTTTAAAAAGCATGATTTGATTTGAAGGAAAACTTATGTACTGGCACCCGTGTCGTAGTGTAATTGCAGTATTAAGCCCCCCCCCCCTCCCACCTTGGCGTTCATTAACTCGTTTAGCACTGAACAATTTAAGGTCGATACATGATGGTTATCGTGCCGATATACCCTAGAAGGGATTTAAAACAACAAATGATCGATTGATCAGGAACGTTTTACTGATACTGTGACGGCTGACTGTCTTGCTTGCAGTACATTTGATTATGCTGTACCAAACCAATGATGGTCAAAATATTACAATCTAGTCAAATTCGACATCGAACCAAACTGACCTTGACATATAATAAAGTAGAGCGGTTGAGTGGTTTGACATTTGACCGATCTCTTGGTCTTGGGTCTAACACAAAGATGTTCTTCGCTACAGCACACCACAAGGCAGACCAAATTTATTCGTTTTATATTAATTGACATCTCCTATTACTCGTCGCAAGGTGACTGATGAGGCAGATGCGGAATGGGTTTTTATTGAATAGATTAGCTTTGCAATCTGCTTATTCTATCAGCGGAGTCAATACCGCACAATCCAGACGAGCGAGCGGCCATTAAGCCAATTACTGCTGGTAAACTCGTCTTACAGTTCATTTTCCTCTTCTTTACACTTAAATAGACCGCTGATGGTAAACATCAATAATGCGGCATAAGATGGCACAACACAATCATCGGATGCCAGCAAGGATCCTAGTACCTCGTGCCCTTTGGCAACAGTTTCTCTACACTCTCTCAGGTATACAGGTATACCGAATAATTCCAAACATCAACGCAGGTGGGATTGTCTGCATTATACGCTGATAAAGTCGCGAGTAGATTATGATTTATTTGAGCATTGTTACACCGTGTGGCTGGCTCGAGTACGCTAGATTTACTCAAGGATAAATAACATTAGGGACAATCATCTCTGGATTAAAGCATTAGCACTAAATGAGAAAATCATTGACCCATTAAGAAGAAACAATACGATGACTGGAGGTCAAATATACCTTTCCTGTTATTCAAACATTTGCAACGATGCTTAATTTACATCAAAATAAAAGTTCGATGAAAGGAAAAGAAATACAGCAAACAGATTGCAGTTCAATAAAGGCCATTGATGAGACGGGAGATGCACAAACACATGTGACCATAGATTTTAGTCTCTTTTGATGGCCAACAATATTTATCAAATTCAGGCTTGAGAGATCTTTTGCAGCAGGTGCAAACAAAAATGGCACATCTGTCTCCAAGTGTAATCAATAAATGCTGAAACAGCACATATATTAACATCAAATATGTTGACAATATTATTATAGTATGGGCTTGATATAAATATACTTGAACATCAATAAAAATACTTCTGCATTAGAGAGAGAGAGAGAGAGAGAGAGAGAGAGAGAGAGAGAGAGAGAGAGAGATTGTTTACTTTGAACTACATGTTTGCAGTGTTTTATTGCAATCTAGTTCATGGAAAGGGATTGCCAATTGCCCATCCTAGAAAATCGACACGATATAGGCTAGTTCGAATACAGTAGCCAAAAATACAGCATTCTACATATATACGGCCACCAATCGCTACAACGGGATTATTTTATGATCGTCAAACACAAGCTGTTACTCCGACCCATAGTTTGGGAGGTGTAAAATATGACAGTTGTGTAATAATGATCCGAATGACATAACACCTGTCTATTTATGACCAAAAACACCTGAGGGTAGATCATGATAAATTACAGCACACACTGCATTCTCTTGGAATGACAAGATTAAGAGAAAACTTGTGCTTAATTTACTGTTCCCTAATACGTTTTAATAATGAGTAGTAAAGGAGAACGCAAATTGTTTTTTTTTTCTTGCAATACTCCCACTTTGTCCAAATATCACATTTTAAGTCACGTTTTATTTCTTTCTCGATGGTTACGTAATAATTTCATGTCAGATATTGCATGCGCAAAGCTACTTTCCAAATTCAAAGTAATTTGGTGGGTGTCTGGGAGAGGAAATCAAGAAAATAAAAGCCGGCCTTCAAGAACGTATATTACACAACAAAGGGCATATTGCTGAAAAGAAAAATGCATATTTAACGGATAATATTGAAGTGGTATATCATTCAGTGAGTTAAAAGGAAAAAGAAATCAAGTTATTACATTAAGAATAAATTATGCGTCAAAATATTCAGTTGACGATTTACATTAATGTAAACATAGTCAGATAATTTGCGATGTGAACATTAAAAGTTTCTGAACACTCTGAGATAAGTTTGATATTCGATATAGCAAAAATAAATACATCAACAAAGATAATGTACGGCCGCCATCTGGATCCGCTCACCGATTCTCGGCCAGCAACAGTCGAGCAAACCCATAAAATAACGATTACTAAAAAAAAAAAAAAAAAAAAAATCAGAACTGGCTTTTGTACTTTACAACTGAAAATAAGTTGTCAAACAAATCTAATACGCGATTTTCAACTCGCTTAAAAAGTAATGTTAAAAAATAGAGAGAGAGAAAAAAGAAAAAAGAAAAATCAGAAACTGGTCCGTGCACAGTACAACTGAAAATACAGACATCTTAAAGTTGTACAACATCTTAAACACGGTTTTAACAAACCACATTCGCCCGATAACTTGCTCGGCACTGTATCGCTAAGCAAACTA
Organism: Magallana angulata; assembly: GCF_025612915.1. NCBI lineage: Eukaryota > Metazoa > Mollusca > Bivalvia > Ostreida > Ostreidae > Magallana > Magallana angulata. The sequence continues at coordinate 7,794,634 of NC_069113.1, read as the reverse complement.
CATCAAATAATGCACGTATGCATTTCTAAGTCTCAAAGGAAGGTGATATGTTTGTTCCGAGTAGCAATGTTAAAGGGATAAGATATTTGAGATAATCGACCTCTGCTTTGGATACATGTGCATCAAAAGAGCGCTCAGAAAAGGTTATGTACATCAAACAAACCACTGTGTCTGCCTGCCTGTAAAAATGTGTGTAAGGTAGTTCATAAATTCGTAAAACATTCCTGGCGAGGGCGTATGTGTTCTCTTTCAAGAGGTAATATGTCCATTTCTCTATAGAGAATAGAGCAAATATATTCTATATATTAAAACACCAAATAATTGGTTTTAATTCCCGTAGCGTGCAGCTAGGCTCTATTGCCTATTGATCCCTAAAAATAAATACTAGTAAATAAATAAATAAATAAATAAAAAAAGCAATCAAGATTTTAACACACCCCCCCCCCCCCGCACAAATGCAAATTCCCGAATTTTAAAAGCTCATTCTCTAAAGAACCTTGAAGTGAGAAATAAAAATCATCTTTGCAAAACAATCATATGTATCAAATGCTTTCTGGTTCTGCGAGTTAGAATTAACTTAGAGGCTCTAAATATATTGCCACCTTGTAGGCTCCAGTACAAACACATGTTTGTGTGTAACAGAGTGCATATGGAGTCTCCGCCAAAGTACATTATTAAACTGTGTCCTTTAGGCTTGGATCATTGAATAGTACATTCTAAGAGTGTGTTCTTTTTGTTATACAGAGCTCCTGCTGACTTTAAATCTAAGTTCGTTCTCGGCTATAACTTCTAAAGGTTAACTCAGTGTAGACGGCCATTGCATCTACAAACGATCACAATATGACGGTTATATTGATCGAAACAAAAAGGAGCTTTCCCACATCGTTGCATTTACGTGAATTATGTTTTTTATGTCATTATTTTGTTTAGCCTGCGCGACTTTAAATGACACAAAAAACCGTAATGCATACTGCATGACATTACGTCACTCAAAGAACGCGGCGATGACATCAAGTCTTACGACTTCAGTGAAATGTGCTCACGTACGTCACAAGGGTGTTTTAAATACGTAACAAAACAGAAAATATGCCAATAATAAACCAACTGACAGAAATTATCGATAAATTCTTTTAAAATAAAACGATTGCCATATTTAGTGCATTTTAAAAAGTGTAACCGAATTGAAAATCAGGAAATAATGGAGGATGTGAGGCCAAGTTTTCTGAGGGTTGTTTCAGTGCAGTGTTCGACAGAGATTAGAACCAGGTAATAGGGTACACACGGGAGGTTTGACAGCAAGACAACGCTGTCCTTAGAAACACCTGTGCTATCAGGACTGTTCTGTATACATTGTCAGAGGTCACTGAAAGGCAAACTATAAAATGTTTGCAACCAGGACGTGACCCCCTAAATAAGTGTGGACCCTGGTACATGTACCTACACGGTCAAACAACCCCAGTAGCTGACCACTTTTTATCAGAGTGGGAGAAAACAATCAAAGATTAAATGCTGTGGTCAAACGTTTACTAACACAAGACTTCGTTATTGATCGAGCATTGACAAACTTTTTAACAAGATCAAATACATGGGTGTTGTATGTATTTAAAATACTAAGTCTTTTTAAAATATGCTTTATCATCTTACATTTAAATAATTACATTTCTGTATGATGACAAGAGCTTTGATACTCCAGATAGTCTATTTAATTCTGAAATGTAGACCTTTTTAAAAAGTTTATTAGGGCCTATATAAAAAAATGTCCTTATAAGATACATCTGTTCATGTATCGCTTTTTTTATATCGATAGGAATTTTTCAACAGATTTAAAACTTGATAAGTTAACAAATGGGCCGAAAATCCTCCATGAAACATTGTCAATATAAATAATGGCAGATCGTCGCACCAAAGTTAACAATAAAGTCAGGTATAATCAATCAAGCCCAAAATAGAACAGCTATAGTCGCCATACAATATGGTGGGAGGATATATCTCTTAATTAATGTGATCAATAATTAATGACTCCTTTGACTCCTTTCCCCAAATAAATAAATTGATAAAAATCCCACTACATGTTGTTTGAAAATGCGCTATTTCAGAAATTCAAAGGAAAATTGCATGAAATACTTATGAATACTGCATTAAAGCGAAGGTTGGCAAAACTTTTATATGCAAATAACAAGCCGACATATGCAATCTTAACATTTTTTTGAAATGCTGACTGTCAATTTGCTGGCAAACTGGCTGTGAAGTCGTTAATGAGTTGACAATTAGAGACCTCTGTCTCACTCTTAAGTGTGATCGACCCAGCTTCCAAATACCTTGCATACAAATCACTGCTATAAAAATATTTTCACACACAGACACAACAACAACAACAACAACAACAAAAAGGACAACTACAGCGTAAACAAGACAAACAACCAACACACACAACAACAAGTAAAGACAACACGCAAAACAACAATACTACAACATACAGAGACAACACACACAACAATACACAACAAGACAACACACACACACACATAAACTATACTACAACAAGTAAAGACAACACACAGAACAGCACTACTACAAGTAAAGACAACACACACAACAACACTACTACATCAAGTAAAGACAACAAGCAAAAAACGATACTACAACATACAGAGACACCACACACAACAACATGACACAACAAGACAACACACACACAACACTACTACATCAAGTAAAGACAACACACACAACAACAATATTACAACATACAGAGACAACACACACAACAACGCTACTACAAGTAAAGACAACACACACACACACAACAATGCTACAACAAGTAAAGACAACATGCAAAAAACAATACTACAACATACAGAGACAACACACACAACAACAATACATAACAAGACAACACACACAACACTACTACAACAAGTAAAGGCAACACACAGAACAACAATACAACATAAAGAGATGACACACACAACAAGACAACACACACAACAACAATACACAACAAGACAACACACATAAAACAATACACAACAAGACAACACCCCACTTCGACAACAAGTAAAGGCAACACACACAACAACACTACTATAACATATAGAAACATCACTCAACAATGCTATAACACTCAGAAACAACACACCAAGTAACAATACTGCAAAATAACTACTACATCATACATAAAGCAAACAACCACTTAACAATGAAATAAGAAAAATCAGCAACTTTACAAGAAGCAACCATCAAATAGAACTAATAAACTGCAACAATAACACTATTAAAACATACATATAACAAATAGCAAACACACACACAACAACATAAACAAAACAAGCAGCCATCAAACACTGTAATGACAACACTAACAATTCTACAACATATGGATCAAAGAATACAACAAGTATACAACGGCATTTCAACAACTTACACATCAGCAGCAACAACAACAACAACACCCACAAAACAAACAGTCAATTCACACAACATGAAAACAATATTTCATCAAACAACAATGACCATATACATACAACAAACAACCAACATAGACAACCACAACAAACAACAAGCAACAGCATTAAAGCAACAACAATTAACACAACAGCCTCCAGTCAGAGACTGAATTAAGGATGGACACTTTATTTTACACACTGTTGATTAATCCCTTCAGTACCAGCCATAACCTGTAATTGTATGAATGACTTGTCACTCTCTCCCACACACTACAGCTACTATGAATGTGTGTACACGCCAGTCTTGTTTACCAGAACATTCATATCAAAGGGTGTTAAAAACTGTTTACTGTCGTTATCAATGACAGAGAAATATTACACATGTACACAGTTGACTTGTAAACAAATAAATCAAAATCTGTCAGGGTCACATTTAACAATTATACCAAGTTTATATACAGTATACTTAAAAATAATTTTAATTCTTTTTTTTTTTTAACTGTTTGGTAGAATTTCTACTGACAATCATAATTTTAATTTACAGATAGACAGATGGACACTGATTTATATCTCGTGATCCAAGTACCTACATAACAGGTTCATGTCGTAGGTAAATAACTGAACTTTTTTTCCAAGAAAACATAACTTCCTAGAATTTTCATCCCTTAGCATTCCAATCATTCATTATACATACATTTTTTTCAAAACGGTTAAACCACAAACTGAATGGAAAAAATTAACAACACGCATACATTTGTATAAGTAAGATAATCTTGTGCATTAGTATAAGTGTCAAAACTGTCAAAATATATTCATATCTTATGAAGATAAAATAATGTAATATGTTTCTTGAAAGCATAAACATTTATATTCATAAAATCCTACTTTTATTTAGAAAAATGTATTGCTTATATTCCTAAATTGCATTTTTCAGATTTATCTAAAATGAAAAAAAACCCACTTTTAAAAATGACAAGAGACTTCTGGAATATCATCATTATTCCACCTAATCATTTACAGGTACATAACAAAGTGTTTGGGTCATAAATAGTGCGGATTGTGTCGGACAAGATCTGCTCATAGCCAGAGTTAGACTTGCAGCAAATAAATGTGTCAATTACACTGCTTATCATAATCTTACAGAGATTACATGTACACAAGGAGATGGTGTTGATTTATACATTTGGTGCAAGTTACACATACACAGCCAGATAAAGGCAGATGTGTTTACACTCAGGAAACCCCCGCATGTAATCAAATGGATCTAGTTGCAGCAGAAGTGAATGAATTATACATAATTAGTGTGGGCAGCTACTTATGTATGCAGCTGAATAAAGAGTTACCCTTAACTGGAAATCTGTACCATATATCAAGAATTGGATCAACAATTATCCTTGTATTAACTTTAGTGAGATGTTGAAATGACATTTTCAATATTTATGTTTATTGATTACAATACCCCGATTTTCCTTTTTTGAATATTTTATTTTTTGTGTGTGCATAAAACATTGAATTGTATTTAAAAGAAAATGAGGCCAGTCCGCTCATTCTAAAATATGGCTCCAGCAATAATGTGGGTACGCAATTTACCGATTGATTCCAAATTAGTAACCAAATTTGGTTTATCTATGTCGGGCCTTTAATTTTTTATCAAATAGTTGGTTTTCCTTGACTATGAGTCGATCTGAATAGTGCAATTTGATACGAAATTCAATTAATTTACAGCTGTATTCAAATGAGTGTTTCTTGTGTCCCCTCCGTCTCCATGAATTCAAAAACTTGGGTATCAAGTTTTAAACAAAAGTATTTGATGGCATTTTCAGTAACAGATATGATAGATTTTATCAAATCCGACCACATTTGAACACCATATACAAAGAATGATTCCTTATTACTTAATATATTCAGCAATTGTACGATTTAATATTAAAATGATGAAATGTATTGGACTGTACATTTATACAAAATCAATTTGTATAGTTATCATAGACAAAGGCACTGGAAACTGTACATATTATATAAAATTATTTAGTTAATTATAATATCTGCTTCTACTGTTATATTTTGAGTTTTCAATATCACATCATTCATATTCTGTTTTAAAAAATCAATACATAAACATTTAAAACACAACCTTTCATACATTTATCACTTAATGAGTCATAAAATGTTTTTGAGACTGCAGCATTCTGATCAAAGTACTAGAATTTTGCAAACCAAATGTCTTTTAATTGTTCCAAAGTTCTTTACGTAACTATTTCCTGCGAATCATTTAAAGAAAGACAACTCATCATTTATAAAATAAAAGACCCAAGGGCCTTTACAGTCACCCGAGTATATACCCTGTTAATGGCTATAATTTACCAGTAATAAGTAAATTTACTTGTCACTTAGGATTGCCAAATCTTATCTTAGTAGATGAATTAATTTTCACAATTTCATTGACTGAAAAATTCAATCCTACAGAATGGAGCCCATTAAGTCTGAGAGCCTAAACCATATAACAAACTCTACACCATGCTTAGCAAAGGTTGCTTCGGGACTAATAGGAATCAAACATATCAAAAGATGCCTAAACGTTGTGACACGATTTCATTTCTTACATGGATAGATACCCAATTGTAAACACTGTTCTATTCTGGCTAAATGTGGACTTCCTTGTTAGTGTTAGGTATATGAAATGATGCAGAACAATGGTGAAAACTGGAAAAAAATGTTTTATGTAAGCTAAAAGCCTCAAACCGCCTAAATATTATATCCAACATTGTACAGTCCTCAGTACTAACCTGCCCACTATAATGTCTTACATACTATAGCGACTTTTGATAAAATTTTGGCTGGAAAAGTGTGTACTAAACAAAACTTTACAGTTAAAGACACTTTTGAGGTTTATAACCATATTACAAAAATATTGATAGACTTACAAAAAAAAAAACCACCACAAAGAATAAGAATTGCATGTTTGTTTAATGTGTAATTTTCTAACACTTTTTTCACTGTTAGGGCACATCTAATCAACAGTTCTAACAATGGCCGATCATATCATAATTAACTAAAACTAACCAAAAACTAACACAACCAACAAAAGGAGACAAGTTTAAATAATGACAGAACAAAAAACAGTCACAGGCAAAAGTCATCTCACTCTCCTAAAGAGTGTTTTATGTTGTCAAACAACTTGTAAATATACTATCTGCATTCACAAAATTGATCTACGGTACATAAAAATAGTGTATCAGGGAAAATGCATTTGAAAGCAACATTACTAGTAATCTAAAAGAGATATATACATAGCATAGACTTGTTGATTTCTAAAATTATACATTTTCTCTTAGTTACCCTGTAATAGCAAATTATCTACATTATTTTAAATTCTCTACCACACCATCCCTTTTGAATGTTTGATGTGCGTAACTACAATTGAATTCAACAGAATTGAAAACTACATGTCTCCTTACATTCCACCTATTTTGAAAATAATCTCATATATATCAGTCAATATTAAATATTTATTAAAGATAAAATTTCATTTCATAACAATTACCTGGCATGAACAAAATGAAATCAATTTGAAATTCTCATATGGAGAGTTGTTTCTTATTATTATTTATGAAACAATGATATTTGACATGTACCGGGTATAAGTATACTCCAATTTATAAGTGCACAGATCATCATTTTGATGTGTATATATAAACAAAATGAGACATTTGATAGACACCTTATTCAACCCACTTCCTCAAAAGTTATGGAGCATAACAAAATTTTGAGTAGCCAAGGTCAAGGCTGAAATATATATAGTTCAACAATGTCAACTTTTTCTGCTTATGGCACATATTGTAGCTGACAGCAACAGATTCCATCACACAAAGAACTACTGCTAGTATACAGTCAATATGCTTGCTGTACAAATGATATGCTCAGTATCAAAACACACACTGGTTGATTTTACATGTGTAATTTTTATATCACTGTTCACTTGTCCTTGGTTAAAATACTGATTGGGATGAATGACTACAATTCATTTTTCAAATTGTAAAATTATAAGACAAGATGATGTCCTGTACAGTGTGCTGAATTTGATGTATGTTTTTAAATTATAAGTGAAATTATTTTACAAGACAAATTTTTAATGAACAGAAGAACACTGAACCTTAAATCTAGATTCTATCATCAACAGTAAATACAAACTATTACAAATTTCATGGATGAAATCCTTTAATTTTCCAGTTGAATTTAAGGTGGCATGGGACACCTCCTAATTGTGATGTACTTCCAATCAAAATAAACAATAAAATCAAGCATTTTATGAACATTTTTTCCCCAAAATTGTTACCTAATGGTGTAGCATAATGGGTTGAAGCATTGACTATAAATCTGAAAGTCATGAGTTCAAATCCTGCTGAGGCTTTTATAAATTTTACCTTTCCAAAAAATTTTTAAAACATTTTTTTTGGTCATGTATTGCAAAATTAAATTTTTTTTTAAAGTGGTGGAAGTATTTGGATTATACAGGTAATGTGTTTTTATCCACATTAATATTGACAGGTGTCCCATACCCCCTTAAAGCATCAATTCTAATCTACAACCTGTCCTCCTGTCATGTAGATCTAAATGTATCACAATTCACTATTAGTAACTCATCACTTCTTGTTTTTCTTTTTCTTGTTCTTGCTTTTATTATCCGGTGGAACACTAGGTTCTGCTGCAGCTGGTTTTTGATTTCCTTTTCCCTTCCTTTTATCCTTTTCCTCTTTAACTCTCTGAGCACCAATTTTTTTGTTAACTTCATCAAATAAAGATTTCTTGAATTTCTTCTCTGGATCAGTCCATCTTAATTAAACAAAAACTCCACAATTTAAAGAAAATACTATTATAACTCTAATTTAATAACATTATACGTTTCAATAGAAATTATAATCAAAATTAATTATGTCTAAAAAGTACACAATGGTTTCCATGCAATTAGATTTCATATGTCAAATTGATTGTCATTTGATAAGGTAAGTAAACAAGAGGCCAATGGGCCACATTGCTCACCTGAGCAACAATGGACATCATAAAATCAGCTTTATGGAGTTATATACAAAATATCTGGACAATGTAGTATAACAGATCCTGTATTAAAAAAATCATTTTTTCCCTGGATATTTTGTTAATCATTGAGCCCTTTTTGTTACAGGATGATTTTATAGTTATTTCATATATTGCGCATTACAGTTCTCAAAAAGATCTGAATCAAATGGGATATAAACCTATGTCAAACTTGTGAAGCCTAAGAATTGTTCGGGGCCAAAGTCTAAACAATTTTAAAGAATCAACAACATGTCAAAATGCTTGCATATAAGTAATATCATAACATTTGGGTTTTTTGTAAATTTAACATCAATGTTTTCCTTTGTAAAATTGACCCCCCCCCCCCCCCCCCCCCCAAAGTAGCCCAACCCAACTCCTGTAAAAATAAGTTTTTGACAAATTTGAATCTACACATCTTAGGTTGCTTTCACTAAAGTTGCACCTTTTCTCGGTTTTTTTTCTTTTTTCTTTTAAATTTTTCTCTATAAATTCCTATGTAAAAGTTTAACCCCTCCCCACTGTGTCTCTCCATCCTTCCTTGGGAATCATCTGAGCATGCTTCCACTCCAATTTGAGCTTTTCTGGTCTAATACTTTTTGAGAAGAAGATTTTTAGGGATTATCTCTATATATTCCTATGTAAAACTTGATACCTCCATTGTGGCCCCACCCTACCCCAGGGGACTATGATTTGAACAAATCTGAGGATGCCTCCACTCATATTTGAGCTTTCCTGGCCTAATAGTTTTTAAGAAGATTTTTAAAGATTTTCTCTATATATTCCTGTGTAAGACTTGATCGCCCCCCATTGTGGCCCAGCCTACCCCTGGGGACTATGATTTGAACAAATTTAAATCTACGCTGTCTGAGGATGCTTCCACACAAGTTAAAGCTTTTCTGGCCTAATAGTTTTTGCAAAGAAGATTTTTTAAAGATTTTCTCTATATATTCCTATGTCAAAACTTGATCCCTCCCACTGTGGCCCCACTCTACCCCTGGGGACCATGATTTGAAAAAAAAACATGGATCTAGACTATCTAAGGATGCTTCCACTCCAGTTTGAGTTTTTCTGGCCAAAAAGTTTTGTGGCCCCACCCTACCCCCAGGGACCATGATTTGAACAAAATTAATTTAAATCTACACTGTCTGAGGATGCTTCCACACAAGTTTAAGCTTTTCTGGCCTAACAGGGCTCAAAGGTTCGTTTTCAAAATTGTTACACTGGGTTAAAAAATTTTCAAAATATAAACAAAATAGCAGACTATTTAAACAACATGACATGTTTCGGTCCTATATTAATATATACAAAGAAGAGACTTCGTCCAATGGAAGTTTTATATGCCAAACTGCACAAGACAAATATGTTTAGTAATGTTTGCGAGAATTTTACATAACACGAAGGTAAACTTATTTTGTTACGCCAATGTGAAAAAACTTCGTACAAGATATTCCTTTCCACCCAAAACAATTTTTCTCCCAAGAATCAATATAAAAGAAAACTTCTAGTGCCAGAAAATATTATAATAATCAGTGTGATATGTCATTTTGATGAATATGACTGGATTGATGGAAATTATTATTTTTTTTTTTTTTGCCAGACATGAAACGTGCAATAAATAAAAACTTTTTGAACAATATACTTCTATAGTATATTTAATGTCAGAGAGAAAATATGCAGATATCTTAATGCTACATTAAGTTTTACTACTAGCAACCTGAATTATAAAATGGCGAGTTAAATTTAAAGTAGAAGAAGATTCTTAAAGATTTTCTCTATATATTCCCATGTAAAACTTGACCCCCCCCTCCCCATTGTGGCCCAATCCTACCCCTGGGGACCATGATTTGAATTAACTTGAATCTACACTACCTGAGGATGCCTCCTCCCAAGTTTAAGCTTTTATGGCCAAAAAGTTTTTGATCAGAAGATTTTATAGATTTTCTCTATACATTCTTATGCAAAAATCTCCCATTGTGGGGACCATGATTTGAACAAACTTGAATCTACACTACCTGAGGATACTTCCATACAAGTTACAGCTTTTCTGGCCTAATAGTTTTTGAGAGGGAGATTTTTGAAAAATGCCAACAAATTTCCAATAATTCTGAATTATCTCCCCTTTAAAGAGGGTGTGGTCCTTCATTTGGACAAACTTGAATCAAGTTTGGTTGAAATCTGTCCAGTGGTTCTGGAGAAGAAGATGAAAATGTGAAAAGTTTACAATACTGTCAACGCCAATGCCAATGACAACACCAACACAAACGACTACGAGGACAGACAATGGACAAATTTTGATCAGAAAAGCTCATTTGAGCTTTCAGCTCAGGTGAGCTAAAAACAGCATGAATACATCAATAATATATCCACACAATTACACCCCCATTAACCTGTGAAAAGTTGACAATTAGCAAAATTATCCCTTGGAAATTTCTGGGTTTTTTTTTCAAAATGTTTGGCACATCTTAAAACAGTGAAATGATAAATACCCACAACTTCTGTCAAATAACAGTTGCAGTCAATATATTAAGGCAAAAGTTCCAAAATTTCTTTTTTCTTATTCTAATGGGAAAATCTGACATCATTCCAAAGTTTCCAAAACATTTCACTTTTTACTATATAACAGAGCATTACAAATTATACGTTTGTGTAATTTTTACAAAATACACCAACACATCATACATATTAGTTGATACTTGAGCTAAAAATCTAGATCTCACCTTGACAGAATCTTGTAGGCCTCCAGGGACACCTGGCACTTCTCCATGAGTTCAGGCCCCACAGCGAGGCTCCCCCAGGCCTTGGGGTCAAATCCTTGTGGAAGTTCATTTTTGTCACCAAGTCCCATTCCATCCACAAAATCAAGGGCAACCTAAAATATTGGTATATCAAATGTACCACACAATAGATTTATACTATTTTTTACATGCATGAGCAAACATGAATGTTTTAATATTCTGTGACGTCACAAACTCATAATAATGAGGATAAAATATTATACCAGCACGGAATATTAGCTTCCATTCCAAAACAGGAAAATTTCAAAGAAATAAACAAAAAATAATGTGATTCATATAAACCATTTATTGCATGATGGTGATGGCGGTGGAGATATGGAAATTTATTCCCCCAAGAAAAATAATATTTTCTGAAGGTATAGCCAGAAGGAAGTCTGATTTTTTTTGAGTGGGGAATGGGGGGGGGGGGGGAATAAAGATGCAAGAAACACAAAGAAAAACAAAACTTTTGGAACAATGTTACGCATTCCACAAAGTCATTTTCTAAACAATGGGTTAAAATTAATAGTCTGGATTGTATCAGACGACAACTGCTTGCAAGAACTATCAAAGTGGTTATTTATGCTGGTTGTTAATTAAATCTTCTAGATTAAAAAATATCTAGCCCCTAAGGTATTAAATGTGACGTTGTGTGATCTATCACTCAAGTTTTAATATTTGTAATCATACGAGCGTTTTTAAAAAAAATGCAGTTTTAAGCCTATCGCATAAGATCAAAAAATATGAAATGGATTAAAATTTTGAAATTTTGAACTTTTTATTTCAATATCCCATGATAAAGTTTTATTAATTATACATGGAAAACAACTGATTGACTTATATAAATGTCATTAAAGAACACACACAACTTTGAACATTACAGCATTCTGAATGTAACTGATTTCAAAATATTTGTACCTACCATATTGTCATATGGATTTGTGCCATCTAAAATTACACTGTAGTTGTCAAACAACACCTTGGATGTGTCAGCAATACTGTTGTATATCTGGAATATTCAAATAAATAAATAAATATAAAATAATTTTTCAAATATTTTTAATGTTGAACTCTAAACCACTTTATAGATAATTAACTTTTTTTTATATTGCGTATGTGCCCCCCCCCCCCCTTTTTTTTTTTTTTTTTTTTTTTTTATACAAAGACTGGTTTTGAGTCAAAGATCACGAATATACAGGTTTAGAAGTTGAAACTTAAATTTTGACATTTACCGGTATGAGAAATATTAATCACAAAAAATATTCACACACGATACCTTAGCTTCAGGGCTTTTAGTATTCAAATAATCATTCAGATCTCCTTTTGCTAACAGCTTTGTTTTAAAGTTGAATGCTCTGGTTTTTGAGACACAGACAACATATGTCACTTCCTCTCCTTTTAAATGACAGTACACAAAGACTGGCCCTGTTGACTTCAATTCTTCCACAGCACTTCTGCAGCAATATTCATCCTCCACAAAAGTAAATTCTATAAACAAAAAGTGAGAGAATTTAATTTCTTCCACAGCTCTGAACTTTTTATAAGTCCAATAATTTTATACAGTTCAAATAATTCTTTTTAACAATATCAATTGCAAATATTGCATGATTTTTAAATACAGTATGTATCTATAAAATTTTTTTTTGGCAAAACTATGATGTAATTTTTTTAAGCGGAAATCGGAGGAGTCCAAAAGGGGTGTGATATGGAACCGTATTAGTCTTGCAGGATCTGTATCAGCTCTTGAGCCTTATACAGGTAATCAATTGGTTGAATATATATTCATTTACTTACCCAGCAACTTCTCTGGAGCTGAATTTGCAGCATTATTACTTTTATCACCTTCTGTGTTCCCATCCCAAGATTCAGGAACATTTTCTACAAAAGGAATTTTGAAAATTAGCATATAAACAAACATTCAATTCAAAACACATACAAGGGAAATCTTACATTTCGAGGTTACCCAATACTGCTGTCCTTCAGTTTCTCCAGTGTCACCTGAACCCACCCAGAGGTGTCAGGAACAGCCCCCTCCCCTTCCCTTCCTTTTCCCACCTGCAGTCTCCTACAATGCCTCTTTAGGCTGATTAACCTACCTTGAGTCTGTGTGGCTGCCATGTTTGTTGCCTCTTTACTAGCTTCCTCAGAGTTTTTGTTTTCTTTGTTTTTCTTTTTATTCTTCTTGTCCTGGTTAGCCATATCTCCAGAGAGCCCTGGGATACTGGGTCTGTCTTGAGTCCCACAATCAGAGGACAGTCTCTCTTCTACAATATTGATTTGACACATCAAAAACACAATCAACTATGAATTACCCCCCTCCCCCCTACAGCATCATGCAAAAGTCTACTTTTCTTAAGTGTAAACCTTCCTTTTTTCACCACAAAAGTTTTACATGCATGCTATAATTGACCTACATGTACCTGATACTTGAGGGGCTGTTTTTTCTGTCTCCTGATCTGCCCCTTCAGTTGATTCTTCAGAAAACATAGATGTAGCTCCCTCCATGTTAACCTCCTGTTCCCCTGTTTCACTCTTTTCTTTCTTAACTTTTTCTCCTTCTCGTTCTTCTTTATGCTTCTTTTGTTTCTTCTTCTTTTTTGCTTTCCCCAAATCTCCAGAAAGCCCTGGGATGGTGGGTCCTTCTTTGATCTCACTGTTGAAAGGCAGTATCCCCCCTATAAAATGCAACAAAGAATATTTCACTTGCAAGATTAGGTAAAAGTTCACCAAAAGCAACACTAGACAAGTATGTTTTTGTCCAATATAAACAGTGACTAGTTAGTATAAATACTAGCAGTATTCATGATCATCACTTTCTATTTAATGCAAATAACGAAGTTCACTTTTTGTGATTACTAGAACCATACAAAGAATGAACCAGTTATTAATATATTTAAAAAATAAGTCCATATACCATTAACTTTTTATTTCATTTAAAGAACACAACTTTTTGGGGCTGTATCATACTTGAGTGCATACCATACACAAGACAATAACAGTAAATTGAAACCCTTCAATAATATGTCAATGATATACATACTAGGGTATCTTTGAAATGCTGAATCAAAGTAGCACGGTCTGATAAACCCATCAGCATCTCCTGGAGACAGGATGACATTGTTTGCTGATCGAAAAAACTTCAAACCATCTGTAAAGAAATCCATCGAGCAAATCTGAGGCAAGTTTATTCAATTGTGAATGTGATAACTGATAAGTTATTCAAATACACAAACTCAAAAAGAAATGGCTACATGTCATCACAAATGTCTCAGTCTTTTCAGTACTTTGATTACATTTAACACTATTCTGTAATCTATTGCAGTACTTTGATTACATTTAACACTATTCTGTATTCCATTTCAGTACTTGTGTGAGTGGAGATCTTACCCTTTAAGGCCTTCTCCATATTCAGCTTGATGATGACCTCACAGCTACTCCTCATTCCTGTGGACATTGAAAGAACATAAACCATTAGGTAAATATTCCACAGTTCAACCTTATGTGTGAAACATACAAATAAACAATACCAAACATTACTTGCACTGTTGATTTTTTATTTTAATTTAAAAGTGGAGCAGATATATTTCATTCAATGTTTCACGTAGAAATAGGGATAATGTCCCTCCAAATATTATTCTATAACAAGACAGACCCTACCAAACAGCAGCAAAAAAGCACAGAACAACAACAGGATCATTACAAGTCAATACTATGTTTTCTTATAAAAAGGTGGCTCAACACACTTAAGAATTTTAATCTCAAATCAATAGAGCAAAAAATAATGTAATGTATAAAAAATTTAGATTGGGGGGGGGGGGGGGGGGGTTGCTGTGTTTAAAAAAAAAACACACAACAAACCCCAATATCACAGGCTTTGTGATGCACCACTTCTTTACAAGAGAAGTTACAGGATGTGAGAAACCTTCACGTACCACAACCATTCTACCACTTACCACTTATGACACCATTTTCTCCTGGCTCTCCTGCAGCAAAGTGTATGTGGTTTCTGCCCATCTTGTTTAGACCCTGTAATAAGTTTGTAAATAAAGTAAAAGTTCATATAACTGAATAGGTCTTGGAAGGGGCTACATCTTTGAAACTTTTCTTTTTTTAATTACCGGTACTGTAAGAAGCATCAAACAAGAAATTTGGAAAAAAATCCACTTTGAATATTATTCATAAATGTACATGTAATGTGTATTTCAAGTGTTGTGTTTAAGGTTGGGGTTATGATATCTTCCATGTAAAATTATCTATACCTGATTCTTGATGATGTCCCAGGACTTGAGATAAGTTCCATGAATGACTTCTGGGGCCTCGCTAGGATCTGTGATGGGGGTCAGCTCCAGACCATCCACCTAAAACCGCACAGGATTGGCTTAATGAACGCAGCCTCATTTTACAAGGAACTACATAGCAATTTATACCTTTATCTAAAAGGACAGGTATTCTTTCTCTTTTTTAATACACATAGGTTTCTTTTCTCTCATTAGATTAAGATAACATTCCATCTTTTTATTACACAGAGGTTTTCTTACTCTTATAAAGATAGTATTCCAATTATAGTGTCTTCGAATAAAATATCTAAAATTCATCAATTTGTAAGTAAAAACTTTACCTCTACAGAGTGGCCCTGGTTTGCCCTGATTTTGAGACGTCCATTTTCATCAGCTAGACTAAATCTCTGCTTATCATTTGTTTCAACTATGTGTTTGATGTCCTCTACAGTAAAATCTCTATATTCATTCCGGCGAAGAATTTCATCCACCCATAGGAATCCTCCTGTATACATTAAATCGTGATACACAAGCACAAACACAGCTTCTTTTCAATCAGAGGGAGGAGTGGGGAGTCATCTTAGTTCACTAACATTGCACAGGCTGCCCTCTTAGGAGGTTGATCAGTTACAAAATTAATATGAATTTACATTATATATGTATGTGTATTCACCAATCAAGGGCCCTCAGGGAGGCATACACATTAAAAACAATAGAATAATCACAACAAGAATTGGACGAAATTAGTGGTAAGATTGTCCATATCCATGTTACAAGCTTTGTCAACTGTGTGTAAAAATGATTCATAGATATAATATTAAAGATATAAAATTGTGCAACTTGTTGTTAACAAGAGGCCCATGGGCCACAT
Source organism: Magallana angulata (assembly GCF_025612915.1). Taxonomy (NCBI): domain Eukaryota; kingdom Metazoa; phylum Mollusca; class Bivalvia; order Ostreida; family Ostreidae; genus Magallana; species Magallana angulata. Next base: position 7,778,190 of record NC_069113.1, on the reverse strand, counting down.
CGCTCACCTGAGGAACAATAGGTATGATAAAATCAGCTGAATGGAGTCATAATACAAACTATCTGGACAATGTACAATAATACATGTAGATCCTGTATAAATAAAATCCATTTTCCCCCCTGGATATTCTTATGTTTATAATCATTAGTCCCTTTTCTAACAGGCTGATTTTATAGTCATATCACATTATGAGTATTGCAGTTCTCAAAAAGATTCTTAATAATTGTTTATATATGGGATATAAAGCTACATCAAACTCTGAACCTTCTTGTGAGGCCAAAGAATTGTCCTGGAGCCAAAGTCTTAACAATTATAAAGAACCATCTGGCTGATTAGTTTCTGAGAAGATCTTAAAAGATTTACTCTATATAATACTATGTAAAACTTTAACATCCCCCCAATGTGGCCCCACCCTACCCCAGGGATCATGATTTTCACAACTTTGAATCTACACTACCTGAGGATACTTCCACACAAGTTTCAGCTTTCCTGGCTGATTAGTTTCTGAGAAGAAGATATTTAAAGATTTTCTCTATATATTACTATGTAAAACTTTGAGCCCCCATTGTGGCCCCACCCTAACCCCGGAGGTCATGAATTTCACAACTTGGAATCTACACTACCTGAGGATGCTTCCACACAAATTTCAGCTTTCCTGGCTGATTAGTTTCTGAGAAGAAGATTTTTAAAGATTTACTCTATATATACCTATGTAAAACTTTGAGCCACCACTGTGGCCCCACCCTACCCCTGGGGGTCATGAATTTCACAACTTGGAATCTACACTACCTGAGGATGCTTCCACACAAATTTCAGCTTTCCTGGCTGATTAGTTTCTGAGAAGAAGATTTTTAAAGATTTACTCTATATATTCCTATGTAAAACTTCGAGCCACCACTGTGGCCCCACCCTACCCCCGGGGGGTCATGAATTTCACAACTTTGAATCTACACTACCTGAGGATGCTTCCACACAAGTTTCAGATTTCCTGGCTTTATGGTTCTTGAGAAGAAGATTTTTGAAAATTTCTCGAAATATTTCATTAATTTCTAATTATCTCCCCTTGAAAATGGGTGTGGCCCTTAATTTTCACAACTTTGAATCCCCTTTGCCTAGGGATGATTTGTGCCAAGTTTGGTTGAAATTGGCCCAGTAGTTCTTGAGAAGATGTTGAAAATGTGAAAAGTTTACGGACAGACGGACGACAGACAAAATGTGATCAGAATAGCTCACTTGAGCTTTCAGCTCAGGTGAGCTAAAAACATAACGACTATGAATTAATGGTACCTGTTAAACTACTAAAGACTTTATTGCTGTATTCTTGAAGTAAGTTTATCTATGGTGAATTAAATATTTGGGTTTTTTTTAGTTTATGTAAAGACAGGGCTAGATAATTCTGATTTACCTGGCATCATTTTGAATCCCATTTTCTCAGCTCCGTGCCTAAGTATAAATGACAATTTTTTGGACAGAAAAACCACTGGGTCTTCATCCTAAAATAAAACACAAAAGCCATGTCAATTTATTAATCTACGTACCTAGCTGAATTTAACCATTTTTCGTATTCAATCATTCAGAGTCAGGGAAATAGAAACACACTACGTTTGTTTGCCGAATTTACCTTGTAATAAAAACGATTTTGCCTCTTTTGATAATGTCTGTCAAAATCAGACATATATCGGCCCCTTTTACTCGGTGACGGACCTTGAGATGAACCATGATAATTTCTCTGATTTTGTCTGTTTCCTCCATTATCCCATCTCTAATCATTTATGAAAATTTATAAATTTAGATATTTTTGATTTACTTTTAAGGACATACTGTCCCTAACTTGTAAGAATAGGTATATGAACAATATAGCATTCATTTACCCAAAAGCAAATAACAGTGTACTGTACACTTAATTAGCTCCATTTATTTATTTTGAGGAGGTGGGTATGTTTGGTTGAAAAAAAAAATGTAGTTGAAGATTGGTGGTCTAGGGCATACTAAAGGAGATACAACTACATGTTCAAAATTATGAGACCTAAACGCCACCCCTCTCATGGACTAGACATGCTTGGTACTAAGTTGGAAGGCAACTGCATTAGCATTTGCAGTACAGCCATTTGTAATAGACCTTTGTGTTCTACAGATATTCATTAATTAAAATACAAGGCTGGATTTAAGTGCAATTAAATGAATAATAATTTAATGGGTTAAACAATCACTATAAAAAACAAATAATTTAACATTCATAATAATTTGGATATCAGTCACCTTAAGATCCTAGCATCTTGCTCAAATTACCAGTACATCCTAAATATGATAATATGGGCAGATTTTGTCTTACATGTGATCTTTTTCAGTTGGTCACAACAAACTGTGTGACTTTGAAATCTCCTTTTTTAATCCCCTGTGATGATCATGACATATTTCTGGTCAAAATCAAGCAAAAATCTAAAATCATTAGTGCAGCACAAGTTATAGGATCTGGGAGTATATACATGTATAGGTTTGTGACAAACCCCTTGTTTTTAATAGTGACCAGTTTACTGGGTAGACTTGTTTTTCTCTGCTTTCAATCTTACAAAGACATACAGCAGATCTATTACCACAGACCTTATCTACTGTAGTAGAATTAAATTTCTTAGTTAAATCAGGGTCTATATTTCAGAAAAAATGAAAAGAACAGACTTCAAAACTTTAATAAATGTCATGTAATAGCTGGTAGTTTGGGTGAAGAAGAATATATCAAAGAAGCTTCAAAGCAGAGGCAGGAAAATGAAATCATACTTTTGGAAATCTACAGTTGGTGTGCGCCTAAAAGCTTTTCAAACTGCATCACATTTCAATAGTCACTCAAGTTTACGAACACTTGTCCATTAAAAGTGTAACAATTTATGCTATTAAATAATTTTCTACAAATTTTCATCAATGTATACCATCCTCCTTTTTTCAAATTCTTTATATGGCAAAAACATTCTAAAACTAGGTTTAACTAGTTCATTAAATCTTAACCTCAAACCTACAACTAAAATTTGAAGGACAAAACCTTAAATTTAATAATTACAAAAATGGGATATATTTAAAAACCATAAAAATGTTCATTTAACAACCTTTTGTGTAATGATTTTCAAAAGGAAATCTAACTTATAATTGAAAATGCACTTAAAAGGTTATAAAAACAGCTAGCTTTATTTATGAGACACAATTTGAAATCACTCTTTATTTAATAGTGATCTTGAAAATTTTGTAGAGGAATTCTTGTAAGAGACCTCTCTTATCAGAAAGCCATTACATCTCCAACACATTGAAGAGACAGATAATTCTCCTTTTCCAAAAAATTGTATTAAGTAAGAGTTACCTACCCTTCTACGGCCTCCATGGCTTCCATAGCCGTCTTGTCTCCCTTCTCCGTTCTCACTGGTATCAAAGATCAAATTTAGTATTAAATGCTGACAAGCAATGGAACTCGTTCAATTGAAGTGATAAACTTGTAAAAACAAACTGTATTGTGGGTGATATTTATGTGCAACTAAATTTTACTAATTTTATTTGACTTATATACCCATAATATCTTACGGCATAAGTGATAATTTTATTTTAGCAAACATTTTCTGTATTTTAAGTTATAACATATCAATGACATCAAGAAAATTAATGGCTACACAAATTCATGTGCACTCAAATTAGACTTCACTAGCTTCGGTAATGCGGATGAAAATTGTCTAGGGTTCTAAAAACAGATTTTGCAGAAGGATTTTAATTTTGAAGCACATTGAAATACATAAAAATCTAAAACACAAAAATAAGAAGTCTATTTTTTGTAATAATATATTGCAGTACAAATAATGTTATAAAATGTGCGTATGTGTGAACAGACAGTAAGAGATATCAAAAGAAAGATGGGAAAGAGTATAAGTAAATCCTTCCACATTTATTAAACTCAAAAAAGTTTATAAAATTGTTACTTATGTATCAAACTCAACTTGGATATAAAAAAGTTTTTACCTTTGATATCTGTCATAACGTCCCTGCTGGCGATCTTTATGGTTGTAGTGCTCTCTGTGACCTTGACCTCCTCTACCATGGGACCTGTCACCCTGCCATTCCTGTTGATTATTCTGGCCCCACCCTCCTTGAGAATTCCAGCTCCTTTCCTGTTGGTTATTCTGGCCCCATCCTCCTTGATAACCCCGGCCTCTACCCTGTTGAGGATGGTGGCCCCTCCCTCGTGGGTAATACTGGCTGTTCTGATCATAATATTGCTCACGTCCTCTTCCATACCCTCTCCTGTCTTGACCTTGCCACCTTTGGTTATTTCCCCAGTTTTGTCCTTTATGATCCTCCTGTAATTAGCAATATCTTTGGCTACATTGCAGTCATCACTGTGAGAATGGAATGTTTCCATTATGCATTACTACATACATGTATATTATGCCCAGAAATTAGAGGTAAATTTACCCTTTGGGCTAACTCTTTATGACTGAATTCTCTTTCATGGTCCTCCTGGTTATCTCTGTAATTAAAATTAAAAAAATTAATATCAATTAAATCGGTAAATGAAAAATACATGTATCACACTTTTAGTGATGAATAATACGGAAGAGGTTCTTAAAAAAAAATTTAATTATTTTTTCCCCATAATCGTTCATTTTTCAACTTTTCTGCAGCCCTACTTTTGGTCAGGGGGTAAGGGTTTGAACAAAACTGAATGATTGGGATTCACTAAAATGATTGGGAGAAGGCAAACAAATAAATCTTCCAAAGGTATCTCTGAATAACTACATTATCTTTTTGTCAAACAAAGCTACAATAACTATTCAGTTCAACATATAACATACCCAGGCTCCGACGACATGTGTCCCAATCTTGCTCAATAAAAAAATGTGAGGAAACAAACCATTTAATGACATTAAACTGGAAAGATCATTAATTTTAATTTTTTATGCAATTGCAAAAGGAAAGTCCAGAAACTAATTCAAATTCTAACTATCTAAACTTGAAATGGTTTTGGTGAGATAACTGTTAGGTTTCACATTTGTTAGGTTCTGCCACAGTTTATCAATATTCTACATTATAAGTACTAAAGAAAACAGTCAGAGATAATTTGCAATAGAATTTTTACATTTTAAGGCGAAAGTAACACTTTCAATTATCTGAGAATAAATCATCAATACAAGTACAATTACACTTCTGTATCTCGAACACCAATATCTTGAAAACCATAGACATCTTGTACCTCTGTGCCTTTTTACTATATATTAAGTGATCAAATAAAATCCTGGCAAGTCAAACACGGAAAACTCTAACATCCCGCTTTTCTGGATGTAACCACAGTCATTAAAAAACATGTGTGAATTCGAAGTCAAGTCAATTAACTGCCTCAATAATTTCACATCTTTTATACACTGTCGCTGTTATGCGGAATTTCCGATCTATTGAAATAAATCCGGAAGCAAAGTGCTGCATACCACAGGCTTCTACTGAGGTCACCTCTGATTTTCATGCTTTAATAGCCAAAAGGTGTTGAAACCCTTATCTGTGATTAACGCAAGCCATGAGGTAATCGCCAATGCTAATACTTTTAATATAGCGTCATCTGATGACATAATAATTAAAGAAAGCTTGGGATGATAATTACGTAGGGAAAATTGTTATCAATGATAATGCTTGTACGCCCATCCCCATCGCTAAGAACCGAAGTATACACCAAACATACGGTACTGAACACATGAAAGTGAAAGCATGTATAGAAACATAACAATGATCCAACTTTCATCAATTTTAACATATCAAACCCTCGGGTATCTAAAAAATTTTACTTAAGTCCGCCAAGTTCGAGATACTACCGAAGTTTAACTGTATTTCAACTTGTATTTTAACCACCTTTACAATATCTCATCCAACTCCATTGCAAGGGGATAAAAAAGAGTTAAATACATATCCGTACAATAGGTTAGGTATTAAAACATGTACAGGTATAAAAATATTAAACATAACAATACTTTGTTAGATAAATTAAGCCTTAAAACCAAACAGAAATTCAAACCAATCTAATAGGGTCATTATATATGATTATAAATGTGACATTCCCAAATCCCATTCTTCTGATTAAATTAGAAAACATACTGACTAATCAATATACATTGGTGCATCATCAGAACAAGCTGTTAAGGATATCTGTTGTAATAACTGAAAAATATCTGGGTTTAAGCACCACAACCACTTTGATACCTTGACTTCCGTCCCCTCTGCTCTGGGGTTTCAGCGCGGTCTGGACTAGGGTCTCTAGTGTGATCTTCATCTCTGGGACTTAATTAACCAAAAGATATATGCAGATCTTACAAAATAGTTCATTTTCAAAATCAATTGCTTCCATCCTTAAATGCACCTTTATACATATGTTCTCTGTTGCTGTATTTTCACACTAAAATTTCCTATCAGGTATGATCTAAGACATATTCTCAATGCACAGAGGGAACCCAGATATTATATACAATATTGTTACAATAAATATCTTACTCAGGTCTTCTTCCCCTGTCTTTAGAAGTTGAATCAGCATAATCAGCCATGGCAACAATTCTCAAGTTCTTCTGCTTTAATATAGGAAATATCCGTCCATATACTGCATAAAAACGCCTCGTGGTGAAAGGTAGCACAAAACGAAAGTACAATTTGGGAAGTTTTCAAAAAATAAAGCTGACGTGCACACGACGACAGATTTCCACGAAAGTTCTACTTTCACTTTCTCTCAAGTTCATTCCATCATTCACTGAGTTTGGAAAGAAGTATTTTTATTTTCAATATTTGTCAGTTTGTAGTATTTATTAAAGTATGATATGGTGTCTTACATATGAACAAATAGTTCCCATAATTTTCATTAATAGGTACGTGTAAAAAGAAGACACATAATACTGAGGACAAAAAATTACGCAGATTCCAAAGATATTAATCTGTTAATCATAAAAATTACATATTAGGCTAATATTAGGCTAAAAACAATTTTGTAGACCTGTCAAATATAAGATATTGACTTCTGGCAGTTTAAAGTTATGAGCATATCATGATAACTTGATAGTTTACAAATATCTTACTACAACGCCACGGTGTTGCACCACTGCGGCTAAAACTTGGAACTCTCTATGTGGGGAGGTAAAATTAGTTTGATATACCAACAACAATGTTATCCAGGTTGAAGTTGCTGCATTCTCGACATCTGCAGCATTTTGTCGATTCTTTGAAACCACTGAGTGGTTATCACACAAAATGTGGTATCTATGGCAACTACCCAAGAACTGCACCAGATTTTAAAATCGGTAAGATGTTCTAAACAGGATCTGTTATTTTTCAGATCTCCTTAGATTTCATTGGTCTAAATGGAGGTGTGTCTCTACCTCCACACTCTGAGAGGTCATAATTTTGCTCTGGGTCTCAAATAACACCAGCTCTTAAATTTAAATTTACATTTTTTAAATTTGTTTTTAGAAAAATCGAAATTAGACTAAGCACCTTCTCAAGGACATTGCAGCAAATAATGTATTTGACAGTGTCTAAATTCTAGGTCAGCTAGCAACTGTGAATGGAGAGGTGCAAATGAGCTTTCATGGGACATGTTCAGCAGAGTGGACGCTCGATTGCACCCACCAAAAGTTGTTTTGTAGGTATAGGGAAGTCTTTTGAGCAATTGCAAGCACCCGTTCTGCTGAACACAGCTCAGGTCATGCAACATCCAACAGCTATACATGCATTATAATATCCATTCTTATCTTATCCTCAGGGTCAATTTTAACCAATATCAACATAGCATCTGTGGGCATATGGCTTTTAATTTTGTTAAAATAAGAAGTCATTAATTCCAAGGGGAGATAATTATGAACCAATAAAGAATCATGCAAATAGCCATTAATATTAAAATATAACCATTAGGCAATAAGTTAAATCCTTCTCTGTGCCATGAAGGTGCATAAGGCTGGTGCTTATCTGTAGTTTTGGTGGTGTAAGCAGATGAATCATTGACTCCCCCTGGAGGGACACCATTCCATCATAGAATCATTAAATTAACCTCCACTGTAAGCAGGTACCCAATTTTTGGCTGGGTGGACTGAGACAATGTAGATAAAGTGCTTAATTGATTTAGTGCACAATGCACAACATCAATTCAGTGACCACAGTGGGGTTTGAACCAGCGACCTTGTAGTAACTGGCTTATTGCTCATGACCACTGAACTATTTGCTCTGTAAGGCAGGCTTGGGGCGAATTACATTGTAAAGTAATGCATTACATTACCATTACTTCATGAATTTGGGCATTAAATTACCATTACTTGATTTTCTTGAAGTAATGCATTGCATTACCATTACGTGAGTAAAGTAATGCATTACCATTACCATTACTTTTTTTTTAAAGTAAAGCTAATAAAGAGTTTTTGCAAATGTTTCAAATATACAACACTCTTTAACATATCTACAGCTTCATGCTCAGTATCAGGTTAAAAATTCAATGAATAAACAAGAGTCATTCTTTATTTGCTCAATATATAATCATATTGTGGCAATATGAACAACATATTACATAAGTAAAATGATATTTATAGACATTTGGCATGATACAATATCAGATATGAAATAGAGACACAGGATAACATGCGTAACAAAAACAATTAATGAAATAATATTGCGGTTTTTAAAAGCTAAATATACCGGTAGATATATTCCCAGATTACACAAATCTTTATAATTTTGGACACTTAATTTTATTAATTCATAAACAGATGATTTTTCCCAGTTATAATTCTTAATACATTTTAGTCGTATTTCTTTTTACGGAGTACACTTAAAGACAAAAGATTGCTGTTGCACTTTATGATCGAAGTTTCAAAGGGTTCATCTTTTAACTGCATCCTGTTAGTTTGAAAATCTTCCCAGCTATACTAAATAAATGTTTTACAGGAGCAGTCGAAGCTTGGACTGAAAAGTACTGTTTGACGATCTTTATCTTAGGATATATTAAGTGCAATAATAGAAAAAATACATGAATCTTGTATTTTCTATCAGTCCAAACTAATGTACAGTGTAATTAATATACAAGAGAGAGAGAGAGACAGACAGACAGACAGACAGACACAGAGAAAGAGAGAAAATAAGTAAGATTATTGTCAAATGGGTTATAATATTGGAAGTGATATTGATTTTCATCATGGATGGACAGTGCATTCATCATGCTTTCAAAGGTGCATGTCTGTCTCCTATTCTATTGTGACATAGAGAAGGGAAGGGGATTGGGGTGTTTAGCACTTCTTATAACAATAGATTGTTTTGATACTTAGATTATCCTGGGGGCATAGTGTGTTGTTGACACATTTCTTATTGAGGAGTAAATTGTTTAAATGATTAAAAACTCTTATCTTAATAACAACACTCTTAAAAATGTTATGAAATTGTGCTGTTATCTTTAGTAATATAAGTAATATAAACAATTCAAAAATGAATTTTAAAAAACTTTTTTTTAATAAAACATGTACAATTAAAACATTTTTTTCTTAATTAGAATTCTTTCTTTCTTCTTTGAAAATAAATTTAATCCAATTCAATTTCAACTATTCATTTATTCATCACATTTTTTAAAGTGAACATGCATAAATATGCATAGTAATGCAAAGTAATGCCATGTAATGCCAGCATTACACTAGATTTTGGAAAGTAATGCATTACATTAGCATTACTTGTAATGCTAATTTTGAGGCATTACACATTACTAGCATTACTTTGAAAACATGTAATGCATTGCAATGCATTACCATTACATTTAGCATTACCCCAAGCCTGCTGTAAGGCTATTAAGCTTCCTCAAATTTGGAGGATTAAAGTTGTTAAAAAAATGTCCTGAGCCAGGGACAATTGAAATATTCAGTGTTTTTTCTATCAAATATTTTACATTTCAAAACAACAGTAGGCTAGAAAATAGAAACAAATTAAAATTTCTTGTTTCTTAAAATATCAACCCATGCACCCTCCAGAATAAATTAAGGCTACACGTAAACTACATAAACTAATGCTTGTTTTCGTGACAGCATTAATCAAGTTTTTGAAATATTGAATACATGTACAAATGAATAGACAAATATACTTAATAAAACAAAATAAAATGAAACTACAAAACCAGGTAATTAAAACAAGATTTGGTCATCATTATACTTTTTAATGCTGTAGATGAGGCCACTGTTCAGAACAGGATTTACCAAAGCAATATCTACAGACTGGTGGAGGCATACAGGAGCCATGGACACAAAAAAGCCGCCCTGGATCCACTACAGCTGACAGAGGCAGAGTATGTGAGACAGACAGTACTAGTAGAATTAGAATTTTAATGAGGGAAGCTGAAGGGATGCTTTTGTTATTTGTAAAAAAAAAAATTAAGATCATCTTTTTTTTGGTATTAAAAAAGATGATGATTCAAAAAATTTCAGAATTGCCTGTTTGGTTAGTGAACTTCAAAATGCTACACACTATGCTGTCTAGAAATTCAGATGATCGGAAACATGATTGGAAGTTTGAAAAGTTGAACAGGAAGTGAAGCTCAAGAGACATTGCAATTTATTTAACATTATCATTATTTTTTCAGATGTGTGCCAGAACTAGATCCTGCCCTGTATGGAATATCCGCAGAGAGTAATCAGATCATCCAGACGGAGGGGATCTTCCACGGACCGAACATGACAGTGGAGGAACTAGTCAACAGCCTGGAGTCCATCTACTGTGGGCCAGCTGCTCTCGAGTTTCAGCATCTAGAGGTTTGCCTCCTCACCAGCGATTTTACTAATCTATAACTATTGTTGTTTAAGGTGGCTCACTAAACCTTGGAATATAGTTTCTCAAATCAGCTGAAAATTACCTGATTGTGATAGATAGCATATGGTGCATAAGAAGTACAGTGTATATTAGTCAAATAGGCAGAAAATATGCAGTTTTGATAAAAAATGATGACTTTCAAAAATTCAAGTCAGTTGGTATGAAAAGCCTCTGATGGATTCAATCTCATGATCTGCAGTTCACAAGCTAAATATTTTAACCGCTAAGCTATGAAGATATTTAACCTAAACAATTGATGCAAACAACTTAACAAAAATTTAAATTGCCATCTTGTGACGTAGTGTCTTACAAAGTGTTGATGAAGTTAGGTACCTTAAAAGTTTATAGCATATTGAGTTATCTCTATGTAGTATACAGTGCTCCTTTTCCTGCAATATTGATTACTTCAATCAGATTACTTCTTTTGTTGATTGACTTTGAAATTGCATGACCTTTAACTTGAACATAATTTTTAGACTTGAAGAAATTGTGACATTGAGAAAATCATTTCTGCTCTATGTATTGATATTTACTGCTGTTTTTGAAGATGCATGCACTTACTAGATTGTGGTATGGCTGCTTTGTTCATTGTAGAGTTCAGAAGAGAGAGAATGGTTGGCTTCTGCATTTGAGAGGAGAGGAGATATAGAGTTAACAGCCCAGACCAGAGTAGAGCTAGCTGATATAATGCTACGGTGTCAGGTTAAGCTTGTATAATATCTGCTCATATGATTAAATGTAAAGACTGTAGAATCTTTATATTTATTTTGAGGTGGTTCTTAACCATTGAGTGTATAATTGTACATAGAAATACAATTGTACATGTTACTGTAAGTTATAATTTTAAGCAGAAAAGCTAAAGTATATTTTATATAGGATAGTTTATTAAACTAGTTATATATTTTTGAACTACAATTTTTGCCCTTTGTGAAATACTTGCAAACTCCATTTTCATTATTAAAATCTTACATGTAGTAAACATGTTTCAGGCATTTGATCACTTTTTGGCCAACAAGTTTGTGAATGTGAAGCGTTATGGGGGCGAGGGTGGAGAAAGCATGATGGCCATATTTGAAGAAATCTTTAATAAATGTTCACAAAGTAAGTATATAATTCCATGCTTGGACTGAGACAACAATATCACATGCTGCTTGTTTAATTAACAGTCTCTGATGGCTTTAGGCTGTAGCCTGACATTTATTTATTTTCGGCCACAAAATGCTTAGTATTTATGGTTCATGATGATAATGAAATGTACTCTTGATTATTGTGAAGAATTCTCCCAATCACAGAAATGTTTTTTTTACATTATATGTTAATTAGTCCCATATCACATAATGACAAATTGAAAAAGGAATTCTGTGATATGTAACTCAATAAAAAAGTTTTTTTTTTTTATTAAGCACATGTATAAAAGTTGCTTATTTAGTGGGTAAACACTATACATTTTGACAACACTCAAAGCAGATCAAGTTTGATTAATTCAAAACCTGCCCTAATCCTAATTATGTTTTAGAAATGACAAAATAATAAAGAGAAGGGAAATGTAAAGTCAAAATGATATGTATGGAGGAAATCTTGAATAATGAAATGTACATTGTATATACATGTACTACATGTATGTGTTTCTGTACTGTTGAAATATATTCATGTATATTAAAACATTTAGAAATTTGAAGCTTTATTTAGTAAGATATTGATTGCTTTTCTTTGCAGGCAGTATATCAGACGTTGTTATATGTATGCCACACAGGGGGCGCCTGAATTTCCTCACCTGTATGCTCAAGTTTCCTCCTGTTATCATGTTTAAAAAGGTAAGAAAGTGGAGGTGTTGTATCTGTAAATCTGTTTATACCCAGTAAATAAGAGAGGCATTCCATCACCCGAAATTGCTGAATGTGTTTTGATGAGTTGGCTTTAACTACATGTACAGAGTGACTTTTTAGCTCACCTGAGCCAAAGGCTCAAGTGAGCTTTTCTGATCACAATTTGTCCGTTGTCTGTCGTCGTTGTTGTCCTCGTTGTTGTAAACTTTTCACATTTTCATCATCTTCTCAAGAACCACTGGGCAGATTTCAACCAAATTTGGCACAAAGCACCACTAGGTGAAGGGGATTCAAGTTTGTTCAAATAAAGTGCCACGCCCTCTTTAAAGGGGAGATAATTGAGAATTTGAAATTTGTTGGTATTTTTCAAAAATCTTCTTCTCAAAAACTATTTGGCCTGAAAAGCTTAAACTTGTGTGGAGGCATCATCAGGTAGTGTAGATTCAAGTTTGTTCAAATCATGGTCCCCGGGGGTAGGGAGGGGCCACAAGAGGGGGATTAAGTTTTACAGGAATATATAGAGGAAATCTTTAAGAATCTTCTTCTCAAAAAGTATCAGGCCAGAAAAGCTCAAATTAAAATGGGAGCATCCTCAGATAATGTAGATTCAAGTTTATTCAAATCATGGTCCCAGGGGGTAGGGCGGGGCCACAATTGGGGGATCAAGTTTTACATAGGAATATATAGAGAAAATCTTTAAAAATCTTCTTCTCAAAAACTATAAGGCCAGGAAAGCTCAAATTTGAATGGAAGCATCCTCAGATAGTGTAGATTCAAGTTTGTTCAAATGATGGTCCCCGGTGGTAGGGTGGGGCCACAATTGTGGGATAAATTTTTATATAGGAATATATAGAGAAAATCTTTTAAAAAATTTCTTTTAAAAACTTTTTGGCCAAGAAAGCTCAAATTGGCGTGTAACCATCCTCAAATAATGTAGATTCAAGTTTATTCAAATCATGGTCCCAGGGGGAAGGGCGGGGCCACAATGGGGGATAAATTTTTATATATAGAGAAAATCTTTAAAAGTCTTCTTCTCAAAACTATTAGGCCAGGAAAGCCCAAATTTGAGTGGAAGCATCCCCAGATCATATAGATTCAAGTTTGTTTAAATAATAGTCCAGGGGTAGGGTGAGGCCACAATGGGGGATGAATTTTTACCTAGGAATATATAGAGAAAATCTTTAAAAATCTTGATTTTCAATTTTTTTTTAGCAAGATCTACTGTTCTCAGTTGTCTTCTTTTTAAAGACTTTTTGGCAAGAAAAGCTTAAACTTGTGTAGAGGCATCCTCGGGTAGTGTAAATTAAAGTTTGCAAAATCACAGTCCCTAGTGGTAGGGCGGGACCATGATGGCGGTTTGAATTTTTACATAGGAATATATAGAGAAAATCTTTAAAAATATTCTGGGAAAGTTTTTGGTCCAAAACTCAGTACTTAGTGTGAAAGCACAGGTTATGCAGATTTAAGTTTGATGAAACCATGATTCCCTAGAGAAAAGTGGGGCCACGAAATGGGGGGGAGGGGTATATAGGAATAGAGAAAAATCTTCTTACAGGTACAACAACAAAAGGGGCTTGGTATTTACCAAAAAATAAGAGGTGGATAAAAATTGGCAGATTTTCAATTTTTTTAGCAAGATCTACTGTACTCAGTTGTCAAGATATTTTGATACTGTAATGCTAATTTGATCAGAATTAAGGCAATTGTTGCTCAGGTGAGTGATGTGACCCCTGGGCCTCTTGTTTTGTTCCGTTAACTGTTACCAGTAACTGTCTTGTGTACTGTAGATGAAGGGACTGCCAGAGTTTCCGTCCGAGGTTGCAGGGAGTGGGGATGTCCTGTCCCATCTGTGTAAGTGTGAAGTTTGGGGTAACTCAGAACAAAAAAAAAAGTACTGGATAAAATGTTTGAACTTTGATGTATTGTATTTAATGTATTTTTCAGACACATCTGTTGATTTAAAGTATAACAGCAAGGATGTCCATGTTAGTTTAATCCCTAATCCTTCTCATCTGGAGGTAAGTACTGGTAATGCAAGATTTATCCCACCTAATCCTAAAGAACTGCAAGCTTAATCTTCACTATACTCTTTAGGTACATGTATGTACTGCAAGCTAAAGCCTGAAAGTTCTTTGAGTTAAGGATATTGTAGGATACAATTTTTTGATGATTTATGATTGTTTTATTGGGTTTTAATTATCCCCCCTTCGAAGAAGGGAGGGCATATTGCTTTGTTGCGGTCCTTTTGTCTGTCAGTTGGTCTATCCACCAACAGTTTCTGTTTATTTTCTTCACTGAGGTTGCACAGACTGATTTGAAATTGGTATACAAATTCATCATAAGAATATCTAGGTCTAGTTTGATTTTTGGTGTGATCAAGAATATTTTGACAGAGTTGTGCACTTTGGACTTTTACAAATTCCAATTATTTGCAGTTTCCGATCATTTTCTTCACAAAGGATGCACATATTGAAATGAATTTTAGTATACAGGTTTATTATAATAATATCTAGGTCAGAGGTTGCACATACTGATGTGAAATTTAGTATACATATTTATCATAAGAATATCTAGGTCAAGTGTTTCACAAACATCTATTGTTTTAATATTTAATGCATAAGCATTATAAACAAATAACCAAAATACAATGTAGAATTGTTTTTAGGATT
The DNA here is from genome assembly GCF_025612915.1 of Magallana angulata. Lineage (NCBI taxonomy): Eukaryota > Metazoa > Mollusca > Bivalvia > Ostreida > Ostreidae > Magallana > Magallana angulata. The sequence goes on along the minus strand of NC_069113.1, from coordinate 7,762,862 downwards.
TAAATTAGTTTGTAAATGTTATTAAAGAAATAATCATATTTTATCCCAAAGTAATAATTCTGGTGAAGTTTACTATTCTATTCTATTTAACATTCAAAAGGTAATAATTCAGTAACAATACCCTCTGGCACAAAAGGAAAGTTGTTAGAGACAAATGTTTACCTATGATATTATTTGCAAATGTAGAGTGTTGCTGCCTTTCATTAAAGGCAAACAATCCAGTGGCTGTAGGCAAGGCCCGGTCCAAACAGCAGACCCATCAGTGTGGGGAGTACAGCCCTGACCCCGGGGACGACAAGGTGCTCTGTGTACAGGTGCATGGCGATGCCTCATTTTCTGCTCAGGTATGTTGATTCAACAACCTCAGACATCTGTGTTTAGGCGTTTTTTATTCAAGTACAGAAGACCTAGTTCTCAAAATGCAAATAAAGTAAATTATCTTAAGTGTTTGAGCTAAATATATCCAGTTTTTTTCGTGTGCCACAAAATTTGTGAAAATGGGGAAAATATGTCGTATTTTTAATTTGCTTCAGTCATTTTTTGCGAATTTAAAAGTTTCTAATAGAAAATATTACAGGATATAATTTCTATGTATTTAATATTTTGCGATTTGAAAGTGATCGCAAAAATAGCGAAAAATAGATCACTGCAAAAATTACTGTATATACAGTATTAAAATTTCTGATTTTCATTATATGTACTCCAATGAATTACATGTACTCCTTTGAATTAGTGATCTTGTTCAAAGTCTCTGTCCTTCGTTATAGGGTATTGTTGCAGAGACATTCTGTATAGCGGAATGTCCCCATTTTAATGTAGGTGGCAGTATACACCTCATTGTGAATAACCAGATCGGCTTTACTACAGAGGCGTCTAGAGGAAGGTCAGGGCTAATTCTCTTGTTATAGAATAAATATTCCCAATAATTAAGGGAAATGAAGAATTTGTATGCACATAATTTATGACACACAATTTTAAAAAAAATAATGTTTTAATGCTTCTTTTAATATGCATGTGTACTATTAGTGTGCAGTCACCATCGAATCATATATCCATCCATGTAACAGACATATACAAATGCTTCTTATGTACTGGCTTGTAATTTTATATATAGCAGTTCTAGACAGTGTGAAATCCTTATAAAATTATACAGTACATGTATATCCATTCAAATACAAGTATCTACTGAGAACTTATTGAATTAACAGGTCTTCTAGGTACAGTAGTTGCCTTGCCAAAATAAACGCCTATCCAGTTATTCACGTTAATGCTGACTTCCCAGAGGTACAGAGAGAGAGAGAGAGAGAGAGAGAGAGAGAGAGAGAGAGAGAGAGAGAGAGAGAGAGAGATTATATTTCATTTAAAGGATTGATATATTAAAAACAACTACAATCAAATGATACTCATTTTCTTTCCTGTTTAGTGACTTTATTCCACTATTTCATTTGGTATCAATACATGTTTTTTTCAAGATCATAATTATATCAAACCAATGTAATTCCTACAGTGTACAATGTAGAAATGTAGATTTGATAATCTTCATCAATTGATTGTCTGAAGAACCTGTAATATCAAAGAATTATCATAATGATAACTGATTTTTTTTTCGAATAGGAAGTCATGCGGGTAACTTCTATAGCTATGGACTATCGGAAAAAATTCCAGAAGGATGTTATCATTGATTTCATCTGCTTCCGTAAACATGGCCACAATGAATTAGATGACCCATTTTTTACCAATCCAAAGATGTACAAGGCAGTGAGGGGACGCGACAGTATTCCAAACATATACGCCAAAAACGTTGTGGTACGAAACAACACTGAACATTTCTCCCTCTTCTGTTAATGTAAAATTGTTCTTCCAAATTTGTTTGACAAGACTGTAAAATTAAAAAACATCATCTCTAGGAAACTTTCCAAAGCTTATTTTAAAATGAATTATTAAGATTAAAATATTTTAATTAGTTTTTCCTAATGCTTCATGCAGGGAAATTCCCCTTACCTCTCCTTAATGTCAATGGAAAGAATTAAAACAGTAAATCTAATATGATACATTTATTTGATAGTAATTATTTCTAGAAAAATTAATTGTTGTGTCATGCTGCAAAAATAAGCCTGGATACAGATGAATTATATATAGATCTTGCATACAGAATGCATACGCTCATGAACCCATACAGTGAATGTGTTTTTACATGGTATGTTAATGTCTTTCTCCAATGTACATGAAATATCTTTATAATGTTGCTGGCATGATTACCATCTGAGAGAAATCTCTATATTAGAATTTCATTGGTTGTAGTCGGAGGGATTGGTTGAGCAAGAGCAGCTGGATGGTATGGTCAAGGCCTGGAACACTACGCTGGCAGACAACATGTCTATGGTGGATTCCTTCGTCCCTCAGGTACAGTCAAACTCTCATATGTTGTGAAGGACACAAAATCTATCCAGATACTGTAAACATATTACATTTCGTTGTGTATTCTTTTTAACGTTTTTGATGGAAAGTGCCTTTCGCTAATTCAAGTACAATGTACATCGCTAAATGCCTTTCATATATTATGTACATATTAGAATTAGCAAATTCAGAAAAACACAAATTCCAATTCACACTAACTTCTCGAAAATCATTTTCTGCCAAATATCGTACACACTAAAAAATATACGTTTACAGTTGTGTTTCTTTAAAACAAAGTTTTCTTAATAGTAAGATATAATGTCAAATTACTGGATGGTAAAAGAGAGCATCATTTGTCTTTTTTCTAACCTACTTGATATACAGAAAACATGTTGACACCCTACCCTGACTTCTCCCCTCACCTCTCTCACCTGTAATATTTATTCCTTTTTCTGCTGACAGAGGTTTGACCTCCAGCAGCAGTGGAGTCAGATGGTCCAGGCCGGGGATGTGGTCACTCTCTGGGATACAGGCGTGTCTGTTGACCTTCTGAAGTTCATAGGTCAAAAGTCTGTCACATGCCCTGATCTAGTAAGTCGACCTAAATGCCAAACTAAGTTTGTCATCTACTGTAGATTCCTTATTTTACGCGAGTACTTAATTCCGCGATTCAATCGTAATGCATCAAATTCTGATAATGTAAAATCATGAACACCAAATTTTTATCATATTCTATAATAGTTTACATCTCTCCGAAAAATTAATGCAAGATTTTTAAATCTGCAAGATGTGCTTCTCGCGATTTTATGCGGATATTGATTCCTTGCATTTTATTAGGAATTTACAGTATGTGTTTAGCCTTGTTTTCAATATTTGTAAACATATGTAATGTACACAAATTCTTAGCTACAGATTGTAAAATTAATTGGTTGCAGATATGAATAAATACATATTCACTCTGCACAGCTTTTCAGTTTACAGATTTTACATGGCTGGCAGGAATTACATGTACATAATTACACAATTTAATGAATTACATGTACACGATTTACAGGAATAACATGAATGGTATGACACATTAGATGGGATATACCTGTACATTTTTCATAGTTTTGCATAGTTAATAATTACAGGTACACGTAGCATATAAAAATGATTGCTTGATTAACTGAATTTGTATGTGCATGACTTTACTCTTTATGATTGCATACATTACGGACATTACATGTGGAGGATTACATTAGCTTTATAGGAATTACATGATAAGTGGAAATAGCATGCACATGTTTGCATATTAAACACAGTCAACATAAGTATGATTATGGTACATGATTTAAGGAAATCATTGTATGAATTGCAGGTACATTATAACATAGATTTACATTATTTACATATACAGTGTATTACACTTAATCAGGTATACATAAATGCCTATAAACTTAAAAAAAGAAAAGAATTATTATGGTAATCTCCCTTTTTTTTGCACTTCACTAAGTTATTCAAGAAATTAAAACAGGAACCTTCATTTTGCAGAAAGTCCATCCCAATGTTCAGAAGGCTCATGTAGACAGACGACTGGAGAAGATGAAGGATGGGCGGGGCTTAGACTGGGCCACAGCGGAGGCTCTGGCATTTGGATCACTATTGTACCAGGGTAAGCTCTTGTCACTCGATTCCTTCACCCTACAGGTGAAGTAAACTTTTCACTTTTATGACAAGTCAGAAGTTCTATCCAGATTACTGTAGATTCGGAATCCTTATTTTATGCCAGCTAGTACTTAATTCCGCGATTCAACCATTTTCCATCAAATCGATAGAACATAAAATCGCGAATGCAAATTTTGATCGTATTTTTATGTAGTTAACATATGTCCGAAAAATAAAAGTGAGATTTTAAAATTCTTGAGATGTGCATCTCGCATTTTTACACGGATATTAATTCCTTGCATTTAATTAGGAATCTACAGTATCTTACAGTTTCTATTCCAGGTAAAGTTGGAGTGTCTGTAATGTGAGCATGTTACCTTTTGTTCATTTTCTTAGGGTTCAATGTGAGAGTGAGTGGACAGGACGTGGGGCGGGGCACCTTTAGTCACAGACACGGGATGTTGGTGGACCAGGAAACAGACGAGATACACATTCCACTCAACCACATCAAGGAGGATCAGACTGCATTCCTAGAGGTAACCCTCAACCATATACAAAAAAAAACGTTGGATAATCTTGAATGAGAATTTCATAAACATCAGTCAAAAAAGAAGATAAAAAATAAAGTGCATCAGGTGACATTTATGTATTGTACTACAATACATGTACAAGTACATGTTTTGGCATTAACAAGAAAATGCTGTGATGTTAGATAGATTGATAGCAAGACTAATGTTTATACATGTAGCTAAAAATTGTTCTGATGTGTTGTGAATTAATGTGAAAGACACCATAACTTCCATTGTCACACATTGCACCAAACCATCTTAATGGTTAAGACAACCTTAAATTTGAAGAAAAAAATATAAAAACAAAAGTCATACACTTTTAAGTATGCAAAGATGAAAACCAGATTTCTCCTATGTAGTATGGTAAATGTACATTTATACCGGTACATAAAAAGTGTTCCCAGCATAACAAAATTCAGACAAGCAAGTGTTTGCTTCCCCTGCTTTCAGTTGGCTAACAGCGCCCTGTCTGAGGAGGCAGTGCTGGGGTTTGAGTACGGCATGAGCATTGACCACCCCAACAACCTGGTTATATGGGAGGCCCAGTTTGGGGACTTCTTCAACGGAGCCCAAATCATCATAGACACCTACATCTCCAGTGGGGAATGTAAGAACATCGTTCCAGTAAATTGTGGACCAATATTTCTGTCCATTTATTTTATATGTAGAATGAAGAAGAGTGTGTCTAAATAATATACCCCGGTAATACACAAAATATATATCTTATCCTGATTGCAATCAAATGATTTTCATGATATCCATCATGTTTCAGTAATATCACATATCTTAACAAAGTTATTAAAAGCCTTTTTTTTTGCATTATAAAAATTTGACTGGGACACATTTGTCAGATCTGCAATATTTGTATTCGACATACAAAGAGGTTCTTTACTACTGTGTTTGTAGTGAAATGGCTCCTTCAGACAGGACTAGTGATGCTGTTGCCTCATGGGATGGATGGAGCAGGTCCAGAGCATTCATCCTGTAGGATAGAAAGATTTTTACAGGTGAGAGATGGAACAGTAAAACTCAGCCATACAGAAGCATACTTCTGAAACCTACCAGTAGTTGTTTCATACTACTGTGTATAGAGGAAAAAGATGGCTAAATGTGAATATTGATACAGGCAAAGTTAACAACAGTAAAACCTCTTAAAACACACAAGTCATGTCTATATACCACACAGCCAAATTCAAGTTAAAAAAATATTTTTCCCATTGTCTAATTTGTCTCATAGTTTCTCTCTAAGTACTGAAGGGTAAATCTTGTACAGTGACCTTGAACCAAGTATTCAAATCAAAAGGTTAGGTCATAAGAAGTCTGTGTCAAATCCTTGTTGTGAGTCTCTCTCTTTCTCTCTCTCTCTCTCTTTCTCTCTCTTTCTCTCTCTTTCTCTCTCTCTCTCCTGGTTCATACTTGAACAAGAGAGTGACCATTACAATATAAGTTATAACAAGTCTTTGTCATCCTTTTGTCCTGCATCAAAAGTTGGGTCCTTTGAAATGAACACCATCTCGATGAGATTAAGTTGAAAATAGAGTGATACAGTCTAACTCCCCCCTTTTTTTTAGTGTATAATGTTTTCTTTGATAAACAGCTCTTACCTCCCCTCAACAAAGATAAAAAATATCTGAATTTTCTATGTCGAGGTTTTGAGTAGCAGCCAGAGTTTAGCCTGTCCAATTGAACACACATTATATGACAGTTTGTATAGCCAGTGTTGTGATTCCATGTGTTTTTGATGTAGATGTGTGACAGCAGTGAAGTGAAAGTAGATGGAGACACTGTCAACATGCTGGTGGCCAACCCCACGACCCCCGCTCAGTACTTCCACCTTCTCCGCCGACAGGTACGTTGTCACAAATAACTCACCCCTGCCCATTATTTCCACCTTCTCCACAGACAGGTACGGTGTCACAAATAACTCATCCCCGCCCATTACTTCCACCTTCTCCGCCGACAGGTACGGTGTCAAAAATGAAAGGTACAGTGTCACAAATAACTCACCCCAGCCCATTACTTCCACCTTCTCCACAGACAGGTACGGTGTCACAAATAACTCACCCCAGCCCATTACTTCCACCTTCTCCACAGACAGGTACGGTGTCACAAATAACTCACCCCCGCCCATTACTTCCACCTTCTCCACAGAGAGGTACGGTGTCACAAATAACTCACCCCCGCCCATTAATTCCACCTTCTCCGCCGACAGGACGGTGTCACAAATAACTCACCCCCGCCCATTACTTCCACCTTCTCCACAGACAGGATAATCTTCACATTGAATTCAGTCCTGTCTTAGTCGTACAAGACTTATCTCCCATCCTGTTTAGATTAAGACTCCAGAGTGTACACTCAGGCATGTTCTTATCTGCTTTCTTGTCATTGACATTAATTATATTTGAATGAAACAATAACAATAGGAGTTTTAATCTAAATCTCCATTGTTACATGTACCGGTACATGTATTTTTTTAAAGTAAGTTTATAGTTCAGTTAATTTTGTGATTACCGGTATTTGCATATGGATTATGTACTGAGATACAACAAAGCTGTTCGGAATGAAATTTATTCAACATTTTTATAAAATGATCAATTTCTTTCAATATGCAATAAAGAGAAGAAAGATCCCTCACTATCTCACATACTTATAGAATATTTGTAATTGATTTGTAACTTTTTCTTTCAGATGGTGCGTAACTTCAGAAAGCCCCTAGTGGTGGTGGCTCCAAAGATCCTGCTGCGTCTACCAGAAGCCACCTCCTCCCTAGATGAGATGGCCCCTGGAACCACTTTCCAGACAGTTATGGGGGATCCTGGTGTCTCTCCGGGGAAGGTGACAAAAGTTGTCTTCTGCTCAGGCAAACATTACTACACACTGACTAAGGAGAGGGAGAATCTCAAACTTCAAAATGTTGCCATAATTCGTTTAGAGGTAATCAGAGGACTTCTACTGAATAGCTGAAAATTCTTGTGATGAGTGTTCTAAGCATGACTGTATGCTCTATGAATGATTAATTGTCTTTTTATTGACAGAGTCTTTGCCCCTTTCCATCAGCTGAGATTCAAACAGAACTGAATAAATTCTCCAACGCTACAGGTATGTACATGTACCCCGCTAAAAGCAAAAACGTCATGCTAATATCATAGTAATGTATGCTGGAAATAGTGAATATGAAAACCAAAAGCTATGGTCTTTAGGGTTTGTCTCTTTTTTCTGAAATACATATTTAGAGGTTGATTTTGTAGACTTTATATGGAGTCAAGAAGAACATCGTAATATGGGGGCCTGGAGTTTTGTCTCTCCCAGATTCGAGAACATTTTAGGGAAGAAGGTACAGTATGATAGACATGCCTGATCTGTTGAGCATGGACATTAATGAAAAACACTCAGATGTTATAAAAAGACTGAGAACTGGCAAGGTGGCACAGTTGTTAAAATTCAGTGTATGTCCAATTTTTCTGCAATTTCATCTTAATATCTCACAATCTTTTAAATGTTACAGAAGTTTTTTTATCCTGCAACTGCCTCTTGCATTGACCAAATAAAGCTATATATTCGGTCAATGCCCCAATATAGCAAAAACTTTTGCTCCTTTAAGCTGGAGAGCTTATGCTATACCCTCGGCGTCGGCGTCGGCGGTGGCGTCGGCGTCGGCGTCCGGACCTGGTTAAAGTTTTTGTTGCAGGTCCTCTATCTAAGCTATTACTTGTCCCATCTTCACCAAACTTGCATGGATGATGCATCTGGACCTACTTATGGACTTGAAAGACTTGGATGCCGAATCTCGGTCCTAAATTTCAGATGCTGGAGGAGGTTAAGGTTGTTTGACCAGGTTAAAGTTTTTGTTGCAGGTGCCCTTTGATAGCAATATCTTAGTTACTGCTGGTCCGTACTTCACCAAACTTGCATGGATGGTGTGTCTTATGATACTGATGCACCAGACAGACTTGAGTGCTGAATCTGAGCTATAGGTTTCGGATGCTGGAGGAGGTTAAGGTTTTTGGAGCAGGTTAAAGTTTTTGTTGCAGGTGCCCATTGATAGCAATATCTAAGTTACTACTGGTCCTAACTTCACCAAACTTGTATGGATGATGTGTCTTATGATACTGATGCACCAGACAGACTTGAGTGCTGAATCTGAGCTATAGGTTTCGGATGCTGGAGGAGGTTAAGGTTTTTGGAGCAGGTTAAAGTTTTTGTTGCAGGTGCCCATTGATAGCAATATCTAAGTTACTACTGGTCCTAACTTCACCAAACTTGTATGGATGATGTGTCTTATGATACTGATGCACCTGACAAGCTTGAATGCTGAATCAGAGCAATAGGTTTCGGATGCTGGAAGAGGTTTAGGGTTTTAGAGCTGGTTATTAAAGTTTTTGTTTCAGGTGCCCTCTGATGATTATATCTTAGTTACTACTGGTCCTAACTTCACCAAACTTGTATGGATGATGTGTCTTATGATACTGATGCACCTGACAAGCTTGAATGCTGAATCTGAGCAATAGGTTTCGGATGCTGGAGGAGGTTAAGGTTTTTAGAGCTGGTTAAAGTTTTTGTTGCAGGTGCCCTCTGATGATGATATCTTAGTTACTACTGGTCCTAACTTCACCAAACTTGTATGGATGGTGCGTCTTATGATACTGATGCACCTGACAAGCTTTAATGCTGAACCGAGCCATAGGTTTCGGATGCTGGAGGATGATAAGGTTTTAAGAGCTGGTTAAATAAAGTTTTTGAAACAGGTGCCCTCTGATGATGATATCTTAGTTCTAACTTGTCCTTACTTCACCAGACTTCCATGGATGGTGTGTCTTATGATACTGATGCACCTGACAGGCTTGAATGCTGAGTCTGAGCCATAGGTTTCAGATGCTGGATAAAGTTAAGTTTTTTGGAACAGGTCACATGTTTAATAGATGATAGTACTATTTCAAACTTGCATTGTTGATTTAACTGTAATATGAATGAATCGCAGAGGTAGCTTCAGATGCAGAGCTTGATCTCGATTATCAAAGATGCTAAAAAATAAATCTTAGTTATTACAGGTCCTAACTTCACCAAACTTGAATGGATGGTGTGTCTTATGATACAGATGCACCTGACAAGCATGGATGTTGAATCTGAGCCATAGGTTGCGGATGTTGGAGGAAGTTAAGGTTTTAATTGCTAGTGCCCTCTAATGATGATATCTTAGTTATTACTGGTCCAAACTTCACCAAACTTGCATGGATGATGCGTCTTATGATACCAATGCACCTGATGGGCTTGAATGCTGAATCTGAGGAGTCGGATCCTGGATAAGGTTTAGTTTTTTGGAACAGGTCACATGTTTTATAGATGATAGCTTGCATAGTTGATTTAACTTTATTATAAAAAAACGCAGAGGTTGCTTCAGATGCAGAGCCTGATCTCCATTATCAAGGATGCTAAAGAAATCTCCTACCTCACTCAAACCAGCTTGATAGATAAATGTGTTTGTTGATAAATGATATAACATGATTCCTATGATATAGAATTGTATAATATGAAACAATATTGTTTGATATGATACAATATGATATCATATGTTATACTATAAAAAGTTAAACAATACGATATCAATGATATTGTATCAATTTTTTTGATATATTATGATATGATATTGTATCATGATATTGTTATGTATAGTATTGTATATTATGATACAATATTGTATAATATTAAATTGTATTTTGAAATTATTATTTTATCAGATGATACAATTACATAAGATATTGCAAAATATTATATTGTATCCTATGATACAATATTGTAAATTCTATAATATTGTATCATACAATATTGTATAATATGATATTGGTTTCAGTAATATAGAATTATATCACATGAAATTGTATTATATGATATTGTTGTATTATATAATATTGTATTATACGATATTGTAAGATATGATATCGTTTATATGATATATTATCATATCACATGAAATTGTATTATATGATATTGTAATATATATTATTGTGTCATATGATACAATATGTATAATATAATAATGTATTTTATGATATTTTACTTTATCACAAAATATTGTATCATTTGATAAGATACAATGTTGGAATCAAATTATATCGTATTATATGATATAATATCATATAATGTATAAAATATGTTTCAGTGTCATTCAATACACTATCATACTATATTATACAATATAATATCATGTTTCAATGTTATGATGTATTATGTAATATGATATTGTAATATAATACTATATTGTATTATATTTTATGATATTGTATTATGTGGTCAAATACAATAAGGTATAACACAATACAATGTCATATCATACGTTACAATATCATATCTCATTATTGTTTATTACGGTATTTTATTGTATTATATGATATATATTATAAATATGACATGATGCAATATTTAATTTTATATCATTGTATTGATTAACATATGAACATATGATTATCATAAAAAAATTTATCAGATGATATACGATATTTTGTCAAAACAGAATCCATGACTATCCAAGATCATAAAGTAAGAATTTCATATAAAATGATAAAGGTGGTCTTATGAAGGTGATGTCTGATAAGGGTGATGCTCCGTCTCGGTGAGCTTAGTAATCTATGATTACCTATGTTTATTTTTATTTTTATTTTTTTATTTATCAAAGAAAGAGCTTGTATGGGGGGTAAAACTTGATTTGATGTTGCAGGATAAATGAAGTACATGATAACTGTCTTGAAATATAAGTGATATTTGGGCTCAATTTGAAAACATGAAGAGGGCTTGACAAGTCTCGCCCTCTGTCACGTTTTCTTACCCTCACCCAAATATAGCTTATAATTCAAGACAGTAACAATGTATTTTATATTTATCTAACCTATCATCAAGATACCAAAGTTTCTCAGTACAATTGAGTGTAACTGTGTTTGGAATAAAACCCCCAGTTTAAAAGCATGCCTTCCATAAAATGTACTATGAATGCATTGCTTTGTCTCTGTAGCTAAGATACGTGGGTCGTGATCACCTAGGAACCCCCGCCACAGGAATCGGCCAGATCCACCAGGCCGAGGCTAAAGCCCTGCTGCAGCAGACGTTCAACTGACTCCCAGCAAAACTACAAGTCGACTGATCAAAACAGAGACAGATTTTCATATTAAAGAGTGCTAGTTATTTTGATATAATTCTTTACAACATATATGTACATTAATCTCTTCAATAAACAGATATGTTTTATATGTATACAGTAACCCGTGTGTGTTTAAGTTTATAACAATTTTTGTGTTTTAAAGTAGATGGAAAATTATAGTCATTTTTCATTGATTATTTTGTTTTAATAAGTTACCAATAGTTTGTTTTATGGGTGTTTTTTGCCATTGATATATTGTACACCATTTAAATGCCTCAATTCTATTTTGAAACGAAAGCACTAGTCCACTAAATACAAGTATGTATAGGTACAAGGTATATAGGATAATGTATGCAGTAAAATTGGTTTTTTTTTTAAAACCCACTTTATTTGCATAATACCCGGTAATAAAATCTAGAAGTATGAAATATGGAAGCTGCTACCTCAGAAACAATTTATACATCACAGCTACCCGCCAACATTTTAATGTTAATTTTCTCAGATGATCTTTTGTATTTATTTAACATCAATGCTGGTCAGTATCTAGTGGCATTTTTGATTTATTTTATCATGAGTGTTTTGTAAATTTTTTTTTGTCAACATGAGAGGGCTAAAAACAAACATCACATACCGGTACTTTTTCAGCCGCAGTTGATGATGTTTTGTATTTAACAACAATGTACTAGTCATCTAGTACCTAGTGGCATTTTTGTTTTGTTTATTTTATAATGAGTGTTTCTGTTTTGTTTTTTGTCAGCACATAATAGAGGGGTAAATACAAACATCACATAATAGAGGGGTAAATACAAACATCACATAATAGAGGGGTAAATACAAACACCACATAATAGAGGGGTAAATACAAACATCACATAATAGAGGGGTAAATACAAACACCACATAATAGAGGGGTAAATACAAACATCACATACTGGTACTTTCAGTTTTTCACACTTTTGATTGAATATTACTAAATAATCATTTTTGTTAACATAGAACTGTTTTAATGTTACAATTATTTTAAATGTATTCTCGCCTTGCTATGTTCTTAAAAAAGGTTGTCAACAGCCATTTTATTACATGTACATGTATATAGAATACATGAATTTGAACATGTCATTTGGATTATTTTATTGACTGATCAAGAATATTCTCATGAAGTATATCTAGTAAACATAGAATGTGATTTATCGAACAATGAGATTCCTTTTAGCATGGATTTGATTTAGTTGATAAAATCATGTTTAGTGTGATTCCCAGGTTTTTACACCTATTAAAAGGAGCTAGTGGTAGATTTTCATATCTTAACAATTCAAATCAAAATTGTAATCAAAACCGAGAATTATGCACCATTGTGTTTGTAAGGTTATAGATTTATAAAGAGATTATTTAGCAGGAGAGTAGAGCTTGTCTGCCCTGATGCTGGGTTACACAACTCCTGGGTTGTCCGACATGCACACAGTCCTAAGTAAACCATCATTTTCAGCATAATCAGGTTTAAAAAAACCAAAATGGCAATCATTTTCCTGCAATGAAAAGTTAATATGAGCTGTTGAAAGCGTTAAATGATATTTTTGTATGAACTATGGACGATACATTTGTTCTAGGTAATGTGATAATAATTGTATTAGTGATGTTTATTGTGGAAGGCATGTACTTCTTACACAGTCTCTGTGAATATGAGTTAACACAAATAGAAATAAACTTTAAAAAGAAATTTTGTTTCCATTTAATTACACTCTAATTAATTTTGAATTGAAATCACTTGAGAGTATGGAGTTCATGCCCAATTTCAAACTTGAGGATGAACATAGAAAAATATGACTACGAATAGTTAGCATGGTTAACCAATATTCAAAATTAATAAACTTAAATACTTGACACCATATTCCTTGATTAAAAAAAATCCTTTTCTCCCAGTCCAAATAATCTGGTTTAAACTTTAACGCTTGTGTTCTTCAGCAGATTTCTTTCACTTGAAATTTGACTTGTCTCTAATATTACAAAGCCCTCAATTTTTTTCCTGTTTATTTTTTTTTTACTTTCATGACAATACAGTAATTCAATATTAAACATGCTCTTCTGAGGACAGAAGATATACAGCAACATGTTTACTGGTACATAGCACAAGTTGAAAGGGAAGGTTACAATATTCTCAAACACGTTATAGCCACGTGTTTATCATGATGTGTATGGGTAAAAAGCATTGTTGAATTCTCTAGGAAATTTCCTGTTTCCACTTTTCCCTGTGCTAAATATATACATGAATATCAAAACTCAATGGTTTTAAACTCTAATTCCTGTTAAATTTGTAAATAAAGGAGGAAAAAATGTCAGTTGTAAAACCAAATTCATTTATGTATCAGAGATTACAAAGAAAATCATATGTAAAACTGGGGGTGTGTACAGTACTTTAATATATCAACAACAGTATATGCATATACAGAGTTTGATACACACAAATAAAATTGGTTTTGTTGGAATAAAAACCATATTCAGTTTTACTATGTCATAAAATATTTCAAAGAAAACACCTTTCATAAATAAATAAAAAAAATTGGTTTCGTTACCTATATAAAATGATAAAATATTGTTTAACTTATTAATAGTGTACAAGCATTCACAAAATGAGGTTGATGGCTGGCATTTTAAAGATCTATTTCTGAGCCAATGTTCTTTTCACTGGAATATATTATTCTTATGCGACATACTTTCTGGACAAAAAATTGAGTATAATTGCAATATGATTGGATAAATATACAATACAATAATAAACTGTTGACAGTCATAGACTGAACACATGATCTATATAACTTTTTTCATGCATACATAATGAACACACACCACTCTGGCATGATGTCGCAAAAAGGGAAGAAAGAGATTTCTAAAACATCAAGAAAACACATAAAATAATATGAAGAGATGGTTAGATGATGTCGATGATAATGATAATAGTGGTGGTAAACCAGAAATGCAAGTAATGAAAACCAGCTGCTGGCTTGCTTGAATAATAGAAATAAAGCTAGGGAAAATTACAAAATCATAATCCTATTGTGTACAGGGTTTGAGCTCCACTGGTTCTGGTTTTTCATTTCAGGCCCTCGTTTTATTCCAATGTAATTCAGTGTTACATAGACATTGTCAGCAGTGAAAGTATCCCACACGTTTAGGCACACTATTGCAGATCACAGAATGACAAGCTTGCGGGCGAGAACTTTATGCCCACCCTCCTGTCAGTTTATGAAATAAATCCTCGTTAAGAGTTTGGTTTTTGTCTGACGATCTCATAGACAAGAAAATATATCCACCAATGTATTCATGCACCACTTTGCAGTCCGCACTTAAACAGGCGAATGTTAGGGTCTCTCCTTCGAATTCTAAAATAACGTGGCGCACCTCCCAATTTACGTGCCATGATCTCAGATTTCCGTAACGCCATGTTTTTATGGAATCACCAGAGTTCAAATCCATACGCATAATCTTGTTTGGGGATACACCCAAGAGTTCCTGGAAAAAATGGAAGAATAACTGTATATTCAAATTATAACTATTCTAAATTATCTTCAATGAATAAAATCAATAACATTTAAATGCTTTCACAAGACGCTGAATTCTCATGAGTATCTAGAACAACTCAAATAAAAAATTAAAGAATTGCTGTTTTGAAAAAATTTATTCAATTAAAATTCTCTGAAAAATTTTAACCAATTATAAAATTATGCAGAGAACTCTGATATGTAGAAGTAATATTGACCTCTTTCTTAGCATTCTTCTGTTTGACAATGAAGTAGCTAATTCCGTAGTCAGGCAGGGACTGCCATGCCTTGATAAAGGCCATCTTGGCCTCCATCAGAGGTAGATTCTGTACATTGGCGTGGGCCTCCAGAATTCTCTTCTCCAGCTGTAAAACAGTCTCGTTTATTGGTACTTTTCTTTGATGAATCAATCATCAATACTAAACATTAGCCTTCATTTGTTAAAATCACTATAAAGTGTTTCATGCAAATTATAAGTTGCCATGTTACAAAAGTTTAAATTTCATACTGACTATCACAACAAAAAATGCTGTCCTTATTTCAAAGAATGCTATGATCAAAAACAATTTGTGGTTAATTTCAATGCTTTTACTCTGGAACATTAAAAAAAAAAACCTGTGACAACAAGACCTAGTTAATTAAGTAAAACCTGAAACCTCATTCTGCAGAATTTCTGACATTGAGACACCACTGACCTGTTTCCCTTTCAGTTTCTTGTAGAATCGGGGAGCTACGTAATCCTCGGGGTTCTTGATGTCCACTTGTATGGGGGTGACAGGGACGTCGGCAGGGGTCTGTCGCTTCAGGAGGGTCATTAGAGTCTGTACCTCCATGTCGTAGGAACTGTCCGCCATTGTCTTGCCCTGGGACGCAAGTTTACATGCTGCCATCCACTTGCAGTACTCGTCCTCCTGTAAAAGATTCCAATTCAGTTACCACTTGTTTTATAATATTAACAAATATTTTGTTGTAATTTAAAAGCAAAATTATTTTATTTGGTATGGCAGATGCCCTTGAATTTTAACATACATGCAAGTCATAATCAAATCTTTAAAATAAACTACAACTTCCTGCATAAAAACTCAGCCAGGTTTGGAAAAAAGTTAGGAATCTGCATTGATTTTTTTTCACAGAACACATAAGTTTCAACACATATTTTTCTCTAAACTTTTTTAAAGAAATTCTTGGAAGCTTCTCAAAATAATTTTTCTGCCCACAATGGATTATTGTTGAACCTTTTCTGAAAACAATCTCGCTTTTCCTATTTCCTAGATACTACATACTATGTAACGTTGTCTAAAACACCATTACCTTGAATATGAGTAAAATTCGGGGAAAATGGACTCAACAAGGAGATAAAAAGTTGTCTGTTTTAGACAGGTTATTAAAACATAATATTTGTGATATTGTGTTGTTAATTGAGTTGTGTGAAATAAAAGTTGATTTGCTTTGAATACAGAAATCTGCATATACTGACTGGCCCTTATTGTCTCATCTCTTACCGAGTCAAATCTCAGCCACAATTCAGACATGCCTTCAGAGGATGGAATAAAAAGTTTGATTCCATATTTTCCGTGAGAGATGTTCAAGTCTGGATGGGCTTCACATCCTGCAGAATAAATAAAACAGCATTTAATGATCTTCTCTTGCCAAAATTCAACACAGCTTTTCAGTTGAAAACAATACCACATTTACAAAGCCTGACACAAATAGAACCAGACATCAGCAATGCATGTTGGCGAGAGTTAACCAACCCAAACAATTAAATCTTTATCAGTTGTATCCGCAAACTTTTTACTTTTAATTGCCTCACACCTTAAGACTATGTTTTTTTTTCTAGAAATAGAAGCGAGATAAAACTTTTTTTTACATTTTAAATTTCCTATGAGAGTCATGCACAATGCAATCGATGCACTTGGTAATTAACAACAGTCTGACTAAGTGTAAAAGCTCATTACAGCAGGATAAAGTTTTTGCAGACACTCATTCCAACCCACTAAAACAATACATGATCACGATTCTGTTCTATTTCCTTGTAGGAAGCTGACTGGGTGGATTGACTTTACCTTTGATGGTCATCTTCATTGTAGGACAACCACTAGCCTCCTCCTGGCTTTTGTAGAATGCTATGTACAAATCTTTACAGACACACCATGCTTTCTTGTAGCTCTTCAGAGTAAATTTCTTAGGTCTGTTTAAAGAAAAACATCAATATGCTTCATTGTATGTCAATTTTATCATAAGATTATAAGATGATTTTGCAGAGAGCAATACAGATTTTTAATATAAATATTTTTTTTTAACATTAATGAACAAATACATGTACTTATTACTATGCTAGTTTACTAGATACTTTTAAAGTTTACAGCTTACTTGAACCATTTGACGTAGCCGCCCAGTTCTGGTACAGAGGTTATGTCCCCCGACGTGGAGATGTTGGCCACCTGCAGGGACTCTTCCAGGTTGGACAGGTCGGCGTCAATGTCGTCCCCCTCCATATGGGGGGTGCTGTGGTCCATGATGGACGAGTCACTGGGCTGGGCCTGACCCACTTGCATCTGAATCTGAATCTAAAAAGATTGGAAAAAAAAAATTAATACATAATGTATTAAATCCCAAGTCAGAAAATTTGCATATACTGTTGGACATGCCCTACCTGTTAAAGAAAATTACATTGGGCAGACTTGTAATCTTAACAGTTAATTAAAAAAAAAGGAGTTTTCTCCCTTTGAATTGTGAGCTGTACTGTATGTATGTACAATTGTGTTCTTGTATACTCAGTGTACAAAAACATTTACCAGGTGTTTTAAAAACAAAACTAGAGCTGAAATAATTTTAAAGATTAACTTTTGTGCCATGCTGTACAGGTAAGTGACAAAGAGATTTAAATTATGCTATGCAAAGTAATTTGTTGGGAAATGATGAAAGATGTTTTTGTTTAGTATTCTAGGTTAAGATTTTCATCCCAACAAATTGCCCCTCTTTCACAAATATTTATACTTAATATCAGACCAGTCAAAAGTACTTGCTTTACTATTTCATCGAAGGGAAGTTTTGAAGACATTTACATCTACCATTAACTTTTTCTATTTTAATACTTTCAAAGTCCTAGGCATAACTCAAAGAAAAATATCTTCAGGTTGGATGAGAAACACTGAAAATAAAACATGATATAAAAAACCTCACAGACTTGTTTATTTTCTAAAGAGATTTTTCTAATGTGGTTTATCTCCAAACTTTGCCAGAGATGTTTGCAACATGTAGCCAAAAATCTTAATTGAGGAAGATGGGATCCTAATGATTAGTTTTTCAGTCCATCTGCTTGAGCCAACAGAAGGCGATTTATTTTTCTACAAGACAATTTATTTTCTTCACTATAAAAGCTGGCTCTGTTCAAGGCTGATTTATTCCCAAGCCATCACTCGCCTAACATTCTTACCTGTTAAATTTTCAGTTGCCATGGTTATTGAGAAGTGTGCAAGCAGAAACATTTTAAGTGCATTTTTTCATCTGCCTCATTGTTTGCATATGCCATAAAACAAAGCTATCACTTCATTTGGAAACAGATTTTCTCCTCTATATGTTTTTGGTTTATGATAGTGCTATTAACCCCGGTGCAAATGGTCAAGTTTGTTTGCAAAATTTCTCTCTAAGAACTTCCGATACTAAAATAACCAGTGGATTTGATTCATGGATTCTATTACCATCTTGCTCATGAAGATGCAAACATTGTTTGTTCAATAGAATTGTGTGGTGCTTGTATTTAAGGTTTTATAAAAAGTTTCAGTACCTGAAGCGCAGCAAACATCATCATTTCTTCCTCGGTACAATCAATTTCCTCTGACATCAGGCTCCACTTAGCTTGTTCATAGATCTGATTAATCCGCACTGCATCATACTATCAATACAAAAAATAAATATGCTAAGACTTTTTTATCTCCTAATTTCCCAAAAGGTACATGAATTTTAGTTGACCCCAAGAAAATCTTCAGAAAAAGCTGACTACAAGTAGTATAATTATAGGAGATAAAGCCATGAAGAATGACTGTAAAGCTAAAAAGTTGTTTGTTGATGCATGTATATATGCATACATTTACATGTTAACTGGAGTATAGATATCCTGATGACAAAAAAATGTAGAAATTTGGCAGAAAAACAAAACTGGAGAGGGATTCTTGTGACTGTAAGATATGGATGATATGCAACTTGCTTTGACAAAGATTACAGGTCCTTCGTGTTAAGACGGTGACCAAGAATTAAAAGAAAAAAGTTCAGTGTCCTTTCCAGTCATATTACTTCCAGCCTTTAATCGCCTAAATGACAGACTTGAGGGGAGAGGCATGTTTTCATATAATTATGCAGTTTGAAAATGGTTTGTTCTGAAGCTGACTATGCAGGCTTACATACAATGCCTGCTGTGTATCCCTTCAGTTCAATGGCCATATGATACAGAGAATGTAAGGATCTTATGAATCTGGAGAAGAACATTCAGGAGAAATTTGAATTTTCATCAGCGGCTGACTGCCTGCTCAGTTTGACAGGCTAACACATTCCTTGAAGGGCCTGCTCTCCTGTTGATTCCCTGACAATCAGTTGCATCACCCATCCCTCAAGTTTTTTATCTCCTCATTCCAAACCTGATGTCAGTTTCCAAGACAACCCAAATATTTATGTTTCAGCACACATGCCCACGAGCCTCTTGTTTACAATCCCCTCTAAGCAGGAGAGGAGGAGGAGGTTCTAAGAAACAGATTCTTACTCTACCAACCCTCTCTATAGAAGGATGTCCCTATGCTAAAAGATAACAGACAACATCTTTCCAACAGGCTCTCTAAGTTCCAAAAATGAAGAACCATTAGCCTGGGTGACAACAGATATTAACTAACTTCTTTCACTTAAAATGCCATCATTTCTTCCCCAACCCTGAAAGATTTTTTGCATGAAAACTGGCTCTGTTGGTAATTAACTACAGAGGGAATACAGAGTCTATGTGTGTTTACATTATGCCTCACTTATCATGATTAATGAATCAAAAAACATATTTAGGCTGATGAATATAAAAACTTAAGGACTAAAAGAGATCTTTAAAAAAAATGTAAACTTGACCTAGAATGTTTTTTGAGAGAGATTGCCTTTCAACCCACACAAACACCAGAAAAAAGTGAATATACAAATATAATAGAAGAACAATAAATTGGGCAGAAACCATCAGATGATGCAGGTATTGTTCATTAGGCAGGCTTTATACTTTAATAGAGTTCAGAACCTGAACTCTGGATTTCCTCCAGAGGAAAGCAAGAATGTTATAAAATTCCTAATCCAAAGACCTCCAGCATCAACAAGCACTCTGTGTGTATTACTTGTTGAATACAGCACAATACATGTACTTCCCCTTAGAAAGGAAGACAGATTACAAGAACCATAAACCTACAGGAGATTTTTTTAATCCCTCTTTGTATCGTCCATATCTGTGGTTTGAATAAATTTGATAGGTATAGGTTTTTAAATAGCTCAGACTTCTAACTGCATTTCAATAAATTTCAATCTTTAATATGAATCAAAAAACTGTAACCAGACACTTCACAAGAATTTGATGTAAATCAACAAGATTTAAAGGGGGGGGGGGATTAAAAACATTTATCAATTTAACCTCCTTTATTAATAGCAAATATTGTTAATGTTTGAGAGTCTCTGGAGATTCATTAACGATAAATTAAAGCTCCAGTTTTCATATGTGGGCTGCCTGTGGGGGTGATACAGAAATATTTTCATATCCAGATTCAGTTCAAGCCTTATCTGCCTCCCCATCTTGATTCCACATAAATTGCATGAATCATAAATGCCTCTCTATCTCATCTTGTTCTGATCACCCTATCATCTCATCCGTCATCTCCAACCAGACAAAATCTACTGCCAATTTATCATAAATAAAATACCAGTAGATTAAACAAAACACTGAGCTTGGGTTCTACCGCTCCCTTCATGGATTCAGGACATCCAGTTCTCAAGCTGTTAATATTCACATCATTAAGTATGGCTAACAAGTTAAACTCCAATTATGGGGAGTGAATGATCATAATACATGTAATATAATGTAGCAATTGAAGGGCCAACATTTTCTATTATTGTTATAAATGCTGTGAAATTTGAAATTTCCTGTATAAGTGGGGGTCAATCTCCCTTAGCTGTGGCTTTTAGCACTCTACATAATAACACTGCTGAGTATAGAATACTCTCTGACCCTTCATTACAGGAAATGGAACATCAAGGGCTGTGCTGTGATTGGTCACAGCTGTGAGGGCTAATGATGATGCGTAATTGGTCATTTACTTTATTGTACCTTAAAAGGACAGGTCCACAATGCCATAATCTGTCAATGTCTGGCAAAAATATCAATGAGAACGTGTCTCTTTACAGATTTCCCACCTTTCTAGGCTTTCTTACATTCAGCTTTTTTTGTATGCGTGGATCTTTTCAGACTGTGACAGAGAACTGCATATTTTTATGCTTTCATGGTGATCAGACAGCAAGTGGTGCATTAAATTCCAGCTTTACAACTTTCAAGCTTTGTGCGTAATCTTGACGCACATCCTTCATGCATATTTACCAACAACTGTTTACTTTTAGTAAGAATAACAAGGTTTGTTATTGTTGCATGAGTTGGCCTTGTGCCAGATGTCTTGACTCCATAAGTTATGTAACCTGACAACATAGACTAGTAAGTGTAATCCTGTTATACTAAGAATTTCCTCCCCCTTCTCTTTATTCTAACCACCGTGGCAGGGTTTTAATTATATAAACCGAGAAGGCCTGACATGTTTATAATACAAAAGCTGTGCAAAATTTTACCTTGGGGTTCAAATCGTAGAAGTTATAAAATTTATATTTCAGTTGCAGGAAATTATTGTCTCGCACCCCTTGCTCCATCAGGGATCTGGATGAGTCTAGCCACCTGAAAAAGGGAGAAATAAAAAATATAAACATTAATAAACAAGCCTCGTCATGTAGTGACAAGGTGTACACAAGGAGTACACATTGTTCTAGCTTGATGTAAACAACAAGATACATATTGAAAAGTATATATAAGGGGGCATGTATTTTTACACTGATGTTTACTGTCATTTTTTTCTGGCAGGTGAGATAGATGGCAAGCTTCCTCTTACAGGTTCAACCCTGACTTTAGTTTACGTCACATAAACACAGACGGACTGTAAATCACCTCCACACGACCACATGGTCAGTACGGGGGAGTGATCACAGGCTGCACCTGTGGTCACGGAATGATGATGTATATATAGAATAAGAGACCAAGTCTACTTGAACTCAGGTATAGACAAAACACAAAGTATCAACCACAGCCTACAGAACCTGGTACAACAAAAAAGTGATCCGTAAAGGCGGAAGTGGAGATCAATGAAGAAAAGCAGATCGTGTTCGATAGAACACACCCACACCCAACAAACTCTGTAGTCAGAACCCAGTGAGGTTAACCTGTATCATTTTGTTCTAATGCAGCTTGTGCTTTAGTGATTCATGCTGTAAAATATCCAACAATGCATGTCTGTGTACACCAACTGAAGTGTAAGTGCGTCTCCTAAATTGCCATTTATGAGCATGTCAGATGTTTATCATGAGACCCACTTAAAAAGTTTTAAAACTGATTCCACTTCTTCTACTTTACAACACTTGCCATTAGCACCAAACAGGAAATATTAACAGCCATCTTAAACCCTGACCTTGACCCTTGACATTTAAACACATTTAGACAACTCAAACAAAATAAGTATCTTTCCAACTGATGCATAATTTTGTGCTCACGAGTTCAAAAGCTGTGTCTTTATCTTAAATTAACAGCTTGTTTTATACAGGATCTCTTTGAGTTTACAAGACCTTTTAATTATTAGATTTGTGATCTGGAACTGAAGCTCTAGCTTATCAGCTTATTTTTGTAGGTATCAGAGTTTCCGGTAATTTGCTTGATATAAGTTTTTCATCAGCAGGTGAGATGTTATGACCATAGTGCCTCCACAGGTGTTATAGAAGTCTGTCAGATACCAGTGTCAATCAAACAATTACACAACTCAACGGGTCAAAGCCAAAATGAGTGGGTTGTATGGTCGATAAGGATGCAGCAAAATCCAAAGAACAAAAAATCTGGATAACGAAATGTATTAATTTGTTTTACGAAACTTAGAGCTTTTCTTTTTCAGATTGTCTTTTTGCAATCAATGTATTCTCAATATGTAAAGAACAATGTATTCTCAATATGTAAAGAAGAATTCAAGCATGTACATGACCCTGACCTTTCACTTTTTCAATAGGTTAATGTAACTTGTGTGTAAGTTTGTAATAAAATAATCAACATCTGCTAAGCTATACTTACGCATAATTAATACGAGCTTTTTCTACAAGATTTTTAGGTTTGTGGAGATACTGCAGTGCTTCTTTCATGGGTATTGGTGGGCTATTAGCCAGGGAAGATTCCATAGCTCCCTCAAAGGACAGGCTGTACATGGATCCTGGGGACATTGTCCCATTCATTGTGTTGTAGGGAGAGGGTGAATTAAATCCCGGTGAGCGACCCAATGTGTTCTATAAAAAATATATAAAAAAGATGATACATTTCTGTAAGCACATGGCGAAATCTGATAGTACACTTGGTGTAGGAGCATTGAATGCGGCTTCTGTGATAGACCTTCCCTAGATTAAACTTTGCAGGTTTATCTTCAGTCTCAGCATGCAGATATGTGTTCAGTAGAACCTCTAGATCTAGATGGAATGTGCTTGGTTCATCGGGACATTTTCTCCCGTTCTTGCATTTTTACTGGGATGCTTTCAATGAATTGGGTTTCCAAAAGATAAAACCTGCATTTGTTTATTCTTTGAGGTGCTAACATAAGACTGTAAATATGCCAAATGTCAGATTATCTACAGAAAATGCATCTTTCAGCCATTGTGTGCTTTATCTGAAATTTAACATTTGCAGCCTTGAGTCCTGATTTAAATCCACACAAATTTTACTCATTTTTAGATCGAAAATCCTCTAAACTTATAAAAAGATGTTTAATGTATCAAAAAAGAATTCACACTGAGAAATTTATGATTTTACTTTAGCCCAGCTATCTATCCTCAACAATTAATGTTCAAAATATAAGCTTTTCCAGCAATTCCAGTTCCGTTTCAACAACTATACTAATACTTAAAAAAATTGTAAACATAGATAAACATTTCGTAAAATAACTAATTTTACACCATTTTCAGTATGGCATGTGGCAACTACTTGGATACATTTAATTGTTATATATATTGATATAAGAATCATTTGCCACTCTGGTATTCAAGGATGACAACATCCTTAACATTTGCTATACAGTGATTCAAGAATCAACTGATGACAACATCCTTAATCTTTGCTATACAGTGATCTAAGCATCAACCAATGAAATCAAGCAATGTACTTACATTAGGGGATGGACCGGCAGGACTCCTGTTGGGGTACGGACTGAGACGGTCCAGACTTCCTGAGTTGGAGTGGTTGACACCATTGCTGGCCGGCATCTGGTCATGCAGGGAATCACGCTTTTTCTTCGTATTCAGATGTTCTTTAATGTTCTTTTTCAAATCATCCTTATCCATGAATTTCATCACTGACAATTCTTCTGGGTTTCTTATTCCTGTTGAATACACACATAGGTAACTCTCTTTAGTAAGATAAAGTTCAGAAGTTATATAAATGGTAAATATCATTTACCGGTAATTCAAGAAATAATTCAAGATACAAGAAAATCTTAATTGGCCAAAATTCAACTCAGCAAAGCAGGACAATCTTATAGCAAATCATTATACAAGATACATTGAGACATGTCAGCAACATCAAATTAGTTTTTTTTATAACCCTCCCCCAACATTCAGCTGTTAAAAATTGTCATCTGAAGACTTCTGCTCATCATATTTCACTTGATCAAAGAGAGGTTTATTTTTGTCATGGGAAAAGTTCATTTTATTATACACAGTAACATATGGTACATAAAGTACATTTATAACTGAGTTAAATTGCATGTACCCTGTGTTTCATTATCATCATGTTTTACTGCATATCAAATTTCCACATATTCACTATTAATATCACAACTGTATTGAACTTGTTGATCAGTAAATAACAGAGCATTGGCTAAGGAGATTTTATCACAATTTACATAAAGCAAAACCCATTTAAGGTTTCAACTCATTTCCAAGGGGATAAAACTTAAAAGAAAACTTTGATTCTTTGCAGACCAAGATAATTACAATATGCATGTAAAAAATGGGGTAGATGAGGTAAAGTTGATCAAGCCTTTTAGAAGTATCAATCAGTTTGACAGATGGAAGACAATTGTTGCAAGAACACTTAACATGTACTACATGTATGTGATTTACATGGACTACAGAGTCTCACAATTTTAAGCCATAAGCAACAGGAAGCTTGCCGCTTGTTGCTGCAGCCGGAATCCTGCTTGTTCAACAGAAGTGACAGGGCCTAGTTAATATCATGGCTGCCAGCCCTGATCATCTATCTGCTCAATGATCAACATTAACTTGTCAATTCGTGACAGAGCCCAATTGTTTTCAAGCCCCGCTGTTCCTTCTTCTGGGAATTCGGGATTCTGATGAGCAAACATTGATAGACACCTCACAGGACTGCCCTGCTAACTAGACCAATTAAAGACCAGACACTAATGTTGATTAACTTATTACATCATTGCAAATCATAATCAAATCAAAACACAACTGTGAATCATGTGTATTGATTGCCAGCAGAGATGGAGGGAGAACTGCCTTTTCCCCATGTAATTTCAGTGTCCTTACTCATTTAGAAAACTAGTCATCATATCATGGCATGCTCCAATCACTTCAATCTATCTCTATACTTGCTGCATGTCTGACTTCTATTGATTTTAAGCCCTCTTTTTTCGACTCTGGTTTCGGTACTATTATCTATTTAGCAAGTATTCAAGGCCATTACAGGATTAATATTACAAGCAATTGCTTACTTCATCATAAAAATTGCACAATTTTTTCTCTCTTCATAATGTCCTGGCTTTCCAGAATCAATAGAAATGCATTGTGATTTTGTGGTGATTTGGGGGCGATGATCCTATTTCGTCTGGCCTTTGATCTTGTATAATTGTGTATTGTGAAGCATGCAAGAAAATCAAAACCAAGATGCAGAAAATAAAATCAATGATTTCTATTCACACATCAAATAACAGCCTTGACTTTGAGACATCACCATTACAACTACTTCCTTAAAAATATACTGAAGAAAAAAGGAAGAATTTTGTTTGATTAATTAACAACAGCTTTCCTGTTTGTTTGTAACAACCTATATTTGTAACACATTCTTCTTTAAAAAGAGACAAATATTATCAGAGCATACTTTGAAAAACATCTTTCACTTCTATCTCTACTTTTGTCTGCATCATAATTCAAAAGTAATTTTTAAAACTTGGAGAGTAGTTTTCCCACACTGATCAGTGGGTGCTTGTGACATACAAAATGCTTGTGAACTTCTGTCAAGTTTCAAAAACTGTTGCATCAAGTAAGGATCAGCTGATGTTTGAATACCCCCCTCCTCCCCTCCGATAATGACACGCAGCAACAACACACAGAAATGCCAAACAACCTGACAGCAGAAAGTTTCCCATCGTACAGATACATGACATTAATTCATTATTTGCTTGTTCTGAGTGTAGGTAGCTGACATTTAGACAATGTAAGGTCAAAACTCTTGCTTTATAGTACCTAGTTCTTTGCACAGGGATGTGATGGCTGCGAAAACTTTGCTGGAGAAGTTCATTCTCATTTCCAGGATCTGGAGATCTGGGAGTTGGAGTCGGACAGTTTTGTGCATCGGGGTAAAGAGCAGCTTGGCATCAGCCTGGACCTCGTACTGGTCCAGGGTGGACCGGGATCTCAACAGCCATTGGTTCTTGTCTGGCCACCACAGTGCATGATCTGACCAATCAGCAGCAATTTCTGTAAAAGTCAAACATACATTTGTCAATACATGTAGTACATTGCATTCTTTGGTATTTCATGTCACTACAATAGATTTACATGTGAACATACATTTTGCATTGAAAGAAGGGATTGCAATATCAAAATATGATATGTTCAGTTCAGCAAATCAGGGATATCTATAGGAAGATCTATGAAATTTGAGAGGCATCTTGGGCCCCCCCCCCCCCCCCTCTTATTTGTGTTAATGTCTATCATTTCAATTGTGTAAGAAAGTGCAACTCAGTCCCTGAAATGAATGTTTATGACACTGCATGATGCTCTGAACACTTGACCGCATTGCCAGTGTTGGCATATATACCTCCACACTGAAATATTTTCTGTTTATCAGACATACCAACAGCGTGAGAGCACCACGGCAAGACAATCAGTTGACTTGTACTGATATTTTTTGCATCCAGACATACTCTGGTATTATATCAAAAGGATCAGATTTGGAGAATTTTAAGGTGCAGTGAGCATGGAGCACCCCTTCACTCTGACTCACCAACTCAAAGCTACATCTACAGTTATACAGCAGTTTTTATTTTCCTCTGTGTTTTCCTTCTTCTTCTGATGTCTTGGCCAAATCTCTAACCTGAGCTCTTATAAACTTGACCCAACTACTCAGATGTACTGATAGCAAATCATAACTTCCCCATAATGCATCGATTTTCATTTTGCTTGATATTAGCGTAAACGATTCAATACTGGAAGTTACGGTCTGGTATTTATTTGCCAATTTTGATATTCAGAGGCCTAATGCTATGTTTACAAAGAGATCAAGACCCCAGGTACCCTGCAATCTAGCATAAGGGCAATAAAGGGGTATCAACTCTGGTCAATACACTGACCTGTATAACAATTTCTAACCCAGGGTATTTATCCCTGGCTATCAAAGATTTGTTTCAAAAATAATATGATGGTATTCACAACACTCTTGGACAGTATCCAAGCTACAGCAAATAGATAAGACATTAGGATTAGATAAAGAATGCAATCAAGGGCGCAAATCAACAGAATTAGGTCAGATTGATTCAATTAACCACAGCTACTTTTTTCTACAGGTAATTTATCACACCAATGGTATTCCATGCTACACAGATAGTAGGGATTTAAAAATTGTAAAGTGTCCAATAAAACAATATCTAGACAGCTAGAGCTTCAAATACTCACATCCTGTTGTGCAGGACACCAAATCCACATCTTCGGGCTAATTAAAGTAGGTCAAATGTCTGATTACATGGGATGATGGGAAAAGTCATTGGTATCATGTTTTGAATTGTGTGCAAACAGTTGTGTGTGCCAGTAGGTTGGTACTTTACATACAGAAGATGAAAAGTTTCTAACAGTACAAGTACTACTGGCCATTTATCTCATCAGTAGGTACTACTTGTGACAGATCGCCCAACATTTGTGGGTCATGTGTCTCCTCTGGGCTTTACCTGAGGACCCACACCTAGCATTAAGAGATAGCCAGTGAACGTAAATAAAAGGGCTTGATCCCTTTGTAAACTCATTTCTCTTTCCTTGTCATAGTCTACACATATCTAATATTCTTCAGGTCAGGGAAGGTGAGGAGGATTTGGCATTAACTTAAAAACCCTGACATATATTTATGACCTGCTCAAAATGATGATTTTTTCAGGTGTGGCTGCTCTAAATATACCATACTGGGACTTCAGTAAAGATACCTTCAATGTATTGTGCTTCAATGGCCTCTGGATTAAAGGCCGTTGGGTTTAAATACATCTATAATACATACATCATCTGATACATGACTTCAAATAACTGGTCAGATAAGGGTACCCTAATGAAATCATAAACACCAGAAGCAATTCGATCAACATATAGTGACACCTTTTAACACTGATAAATCTCTATGCCTTGTCACTGCAGTGTATATATTATCATTCAGTGGGTAATGTTTCCTTTTTTCATCTTCAAATTCTTTGGTCATTAGCTTCTGCCTGATAATTTGGGCCCTTTCTGTGACTTTCTTAGCACCACGGATAAGTGGTCATTCAGGATACTTGAAACAGGCCCCCTGTGTTTGTCTACAGTAGACAGATTTCCGCTAGATGGTCAATATAACTCGGAGTTTATCCAATTTGTGCAAATATTTGCTCTGGGAACTCTTTTTAGCCTTGCTTGGCAAATATAGTAATTACAGAAGTTCCTTTTCCCAAAGGAATTCCATTCGAGAAAGGAAATGTGTGAAAAGCAGACATAGGGCAAGATAACGCCTGCATATTTCATAGAATTTCACGTATAAACCGTTAATAAATATAGGCCAATGCACCTCCTTGTTCAAATCGACCAACAAAAAATCCATATTATGAAGACATATTTTTTCTATTATCATTCTTGAAGCTGAAGTCAAGGACCCTTATCATAGCCTCTAACCAGATGGCAAATGCTGATATTTTTTGCTAAATGTTCATCTGCCAGGCTTAAAGATGAAAACACTTCATTAAATACTCTAGCCATCAGCGGGATATGCAAGGAAGATAGGAGAGGAAACATCAAATTTTGCTAGCTAAAAGCACTGACATACTTGTTAATATCACTTTAGAATGGTTGACCTAATTAACTACATATATTGAAAAAAAGAAAGGGGGAAATAAATTTTGTATATTTTTAATGTACCGGTACAAAGTTTATAGGAATTAAAAGTGCGTGTGAAGCTTTTATATACGGTACAATGGGAGAGATGACAAGTTGGACCGGACAATGACTTGGAATATTATTCATAACCCTACTCAGCCTACAATGCACTGTCACATCTGATACACTTAACCATCTATTCTACGCAAATCAGTATATGTACTAATTATCAATACTCTATGCAACATTATGGCAAATTTCTCTTGTAAAAATTAATTCCTACTGGTATTAAATGTTGACACATGTACATGATGTAAATTAGATCCAAATACTTCACAATAACCCAACATGTGGGTACCAGTATATAGCAAAGTCAAAAATTATGAGAACCTAGAGCATACTTCATTTTATCAGGACCAATGAAAGCAAATTAATTTTCTGCTAACACTTTCAATCTGTACTGGATTTTGTGTGCATTATCATCTAGCGACAATGTGCCAATGAGTCACTTCATTATCATCACAAATCTAATTACACCTTGTGGCAGTACCTCTCTCTCTCTCTCTCTCTCTCTCTCTCTCTCTCTCTCTCTGGAATCATACTACATGTACTGGCAGTCTTATCTTAGCTCACATTATATTGCATAATAATCTTGATAAACACTGCTAAGACATGTACGCACATAATGTGCACACCTTTCCTTGCATAATCATTTAAATATCTGATTACATTCACAAGTGTGTCGGCATATCATTCAGAAAATGTGGAATGCCTGGATTCAAGAACTGGTAGCCTTTTGCTATAAATAACTCTTTACATTTAAAAAATGAAATTCAATGCAACACTGTAATTCTAGAAACAGAAAAAAATATTTGATTCCTGTTTACTAATTCCATCAGCAATTACATTTACTTTTGATTAAAAAACCCTCCAGAATCCAACCTAATATTGATTCAAACATGAAATTGACAAGGAAGAAAAAGAAAACAACACCTTGTAAACCTTGGCAATGAGACAAAATGTTGATTAAAGACATTTAAGGAGGATGAAGTACATATGCTAACTAAACTTTCTGTCTCTGTTTTGATAGTTCCTGTTATCATGATCTACATTTCTGAATAAATTAAAATATATTTAGTCACTTCATTAGCATTAAAATTTGCCTGTTTATAAAGCAGAGGTTCATGTATACTGAGGTTTATGTCATTCTGACGACTGACCTACATATCTTAATATCAAAGATCCTATGTCAATAAATATAAGGTATACTACTATACAAAAATGGAAAGCATTTAATTTCTCTAAATAGCAGGAGATACCCCCCATTAATCCCAGTAGAAAGCGTCCACTGTTTTTGTGCAGGTACCGTGTTTATCATTAAATCTCAGACATTCCAAAACTAAATTCACAAAATATCGAACAAGAAATTTTAAATGGTTCATAACACTATGCAAAAAATGGGCGTAACAGACACAGCGGATATTTAAAAAGAGTCATATATGTCCTTCTGTGACCTTTCCTTATGTTTGTCTTTTAGAAATATGATCAGGGGAGCAACTCAAGGCATGTGAAAGTGAAATAAGCATGAGGACAAAATCCCCCATATCTCAACTGAAACAGAACCACTTGACATAGCTGATTTCCTACAGTGCATAGGCTTTCATGGGAAATATCTCCTTAACGCATAACAAAGATCTTGCACATTCAGGGGGTGGGGCTCCCAGTTGCACCAGTGTGCCATTATTGTTGATAATGACCCCAATTTCCTTCATGCAACGATGTAATTGCATATGTAATCTTAGAGAATTGAAGTGTATAGCTTTAGGGCAAGCTACTTGTGCATCTTTTTCAGAATATTCTAAAATCTTTTTCACTATAAAATGAATCTAAAGAGTGCACAAGTTATCAGTAATTAAGAATTCCTAAGATTGAGAGTTATTTGTGTATTCAGGACCAATACACTAGGGACACAGAGTTTTAAGGTGTACTACCACTTACTGCTGTAGCACTTATGTTTGAGGATGTCGTCTTACGAGGATTTCACACCCTCATACAAGACGTCCTGAAGTCTGATGTTTACACATCCTCATCGTATTTGTCGATTTTAGTAAAACTTCCTATTGATCAAGACTCAAACTGATGAAGCCTCAATACTGAAAAATTATTTGTTTGTCAGATCTCCCAACTCAGTTTTTTAATTTTGACATTTTCCTTTTAGTCAGTGTCATAAACAAGTATATCATCAAAATCATCAATACAAAGGAATCAAAAGGGAAGAGCCTATAAGACCCAAATGAGAATCAAAAATTATTGTACAAACCTAGATTCACCTTAAAAAGCACTATAAATAACATAGGATCATGCTCCATGCACATGTATTAAATACAAATTGAAACTGAAACTAAACAGAAAACTTCATAGAAAAAAAAATTCACTGAAAAGGATAAAAGAAAATGTCAATGTGACAAGGAATTCTAGAGACCATTTTCCCCTCTACAGTACATGTAAGGGGTACATGAACACCTACCCAGGGCCTCCACAAGTTTCACCATGACTCCTCCAATATGAAGGTCCCCATTGACCCGAAGTTTCTTCTCCACCTGTACATCGGTAACCTCAATGGTCAGCTCCCAGGACCCATCCACTCGGCCACTGTCTGTTACGTAATCAGACATAATATCTATACACAATACACAAAGCTCCCAAGTCTTGTTTTGTTTGCTGGTTTTTTAAAACAATGCAAAAATCTGTTTTATCCGTCGACGTCTAATCGTAAAAGCTTTTTAACTTCCATGGTTCACTGTAAAAATAGAAAGATTTCACAAACTGACTCACTTCAAAGAAAATGACAAGTATACTAAAGCTCTCTGAGATAGATTTTAGGCCTACTGCCTGTAGAGGTCCCAACGCGGAAAAAACAACTGTTTACAAAATCCGCTAGATTACCTCAGTTAAGGAATCATTTTCCCTGTTTTTGTGCAATGACGAGAGGAAAGTGAGTGATAAATAAAATCCAACGTAAAAGCAGGGTCCGTAACCGTCTAATTAAAGTTAATGAACTTCACTAAACCGCAGTACCGTTCGAAACACTTTGCCCTATTAAGGATGGCGAGCGTAATCAACATTGAGCGTAGGCCGAAAGTTGTATGTAACTGGACTTCTGATTGGTTGAAAATATTTCTCTCTGTGAGAAGTTACTTGGCTTCAAAATGGGAGAAATCAACGTTTTTTATCGCTTTCATGAAATAAATCATTATAAACTTTATGTTGAAATGAAAGGAAGAATAAAATAAATATAAAGTGTGATTAACATACTCTGAAAACACGGGGAATCCCTATTTTCGCTTATATAATGTAGACCAATTAAAAAATTGTTTACATTTAAGCCTCTTTATGCACGTGTATGTAATGATGTCATATTACGGGAAATACCTCATTCTCGGCATTTTTTGAGGGGGTGCTCTCATCGTGCACCGTGACTCATGGGTACAGTTTACTGTTTCGCTTTGATACGTTACCTCCGTGTAAAATTATATTTCATTCACATAGTATAGTAGGGTTAAAAAGTAAACAAAAAATTACATTAAGAGGATTAAAAACATTTTATTTTGTATTCAAATTACCTCTATGCCTACTATATATATATAGCTATACCCTCATACACTGTATAGGCACAGGTGCAACCTACAGCACACATTAAAAAAACTTGAATAGTGTAAAATAAAACAACCACCCACCATGCCCACACGTTCGATCATTCTATAAACTAAAAGAACTACACAAAATTTCAGTTTTATATATTTTTTATTATATTTTAATTACAAACAAAGTTTGCAAAGACAAAAATAAATGGACGGAACAAATACTGATAAACACAAATTAATACATATTTAATATATATCCCCGAGTACCCAAACTCCGTCACCATAAGCGGAAAACAGTCCGCGTTTCTCTGCAAATTATTTTTTGCGGTTTTTATCATTTGCAATCACTAAATATAACATGAAACGTTATAATTTATAAAATTATTAACAAAAATATTCCTAATATTATTCAAATAGGCCCTCTGAAAACGACGTTTATCACACGTGCTATCATAACTTATGAACCTAACTCCGTCACCCACATGATCTATGATACGCCAGGGAATGAAGACACATCAACAATTTAGTTTAAACTCGACTTGTATCTAGACCAAGTTATAATAAGTAAAATCGGTGTTAACAATTTAAATTGTATATCATTTCATCAAAGTGAAATGATCGCCAGAATAAAAAAAAATTGGTCCTTGTAACAACAATCACAACGACCTTTTCAGAATGTATGGATGTCATTTGATTTCTGTCCTTATATGTTTCAAATATATCATATCAATAATGAATATATTAATGATTATGTTATTTATTCATTACATTTTTAATAAATGTAGCAAATTCTATAATTACCGTATATATCTGTAACCCTGTATAAGGCAAAAATTACGGCATGAGCGATTTGACGTTATCATCAGTGTAGTGCATAAACGCTATTGCGGACTGAAAAAAATGTATCAATAACCGTAATAAAAAATAAATTACATGTGAAATGTTTCATCTTGACCTCTCTTAAAATGACTGACCACAGTAAATAATCAAATAGGCCCGCATTTCAGAAATATCGTTATTTTAGTGCACCCGTAAAAAGGTGTTAGCTGATTTCACGCAATTATTGTTGCATAAAATGAACAGGGTGTAATTTTGTTATGTTTGAACACATTCTTAAATTTAACCGTTGTAAATTGTTGACATTTGATTGAAGATTTTTGACATGCAAAAAATGACGTCATAGTCGCACTTGATTTCAAACGGCGAGGAGTTTCCCGAAAGTGACGGAGTTAGGGTAGTGACGGAGTTAGGGTGCTATGCGATACTTACGGCATATGAATGGTAAAAATGGCAAAAAAATATAAAATTTTTTAGAATTAAATACAGAAGTAGACTGGGCCATCTTGCTATCTAAATATGCAGCTATAAGATATTCATTTATTTGCAGGTATCACAGACATTGTTTCCACTTGGATGTCAATATATTAATAAATTAAATCACGTAAATTAATTATCGCTTTGTATTGTTCTTTAGAGCAGGGAGAAGTGGTGCTTTAGCTGTTTCAGAAGTTCCTTTGAATCCACGTGATTTGGGAATGCATCAACTGCCCTTTTCGCAGCATTGTAACTGCTTTGAAGGTCTCCAAGCTGAAATATATTTAAGAATTGCATAATGTCAATCATTTTTCAATGTTCCAAACATTTGATAGTCTTCCTGCTAGTTCATAGTATAATAAATCTTCCTTCCAAAATGTTTATTTTCATAAAGATTAATCATAATACACTGATAATGAGAAAAAGTCTGATTCAGAAGATGATAGAAGGAGCAATCTTCCTTTTATTTTTGACATCTACTTAACTAGGACCACTCTAATTAACACTGTTAAGTATACTCCATTAATCTTTAACTGTAACATTGATGTTTTGTTTAAACTATATATATATCATATATTTGTATGACTTGTACTGTTACGACATGTTCACTATACTTCTGTGCTATATGAAAAACTTGGGTCATTTTGTATTACCATACTGTAAATATTAAAAAGTAGAAAAATAAGTCAATAAAATGTAAAAAATCATTGCTTTTTCTTCCTATCTAGCACACAAATGGTTTTTCCAGATGTTAGGTCTTGTTGTCTTGTAACCAAAGCTTGTTCGTCCTTACAGTGTTTCCAATAACGGTCATCAACTTTGATTACCTAGGTAATTGTCGTCAATGCCAGTATTTCTGAGGGGACCTTTCATTAATTTGGTAAAAAAAAGCTATTAAATCCCTACTTGCTTATCTCTAGTCATTCCATCGAATGCTCAATGATCCCTTTAATTAAATTTGTTTACAATGGATACCATCACAGGCTAATCTAATCTAAACAGAGTCCCATCAAAAACTTACATTTGTTCCTCGTCTTTTTAGGTTTTAACGGCTGAAATAACCCTTACAATTTGATTTGTAAATGAAAATGGACATGGCTTAACAGATTGTGATGATTGCGCACTGATAATAGTTTAATATGATTAAAGTTATTTGAGTTATTCAGCTTTTTGTTAGCATTAACTTATATAAATGACCAACTGGAATCCCTAATTACTCTAATTATTAGTCACCTAGTATCTTCATAAAAGAATATGTGTAAGGTCAGTTTTTTAACCAAAAAATATTGTTTTACATATACTTTAGCTATTATTTGATTGCCTCAACTCAACTTATGCTGTTTAACTTCCATAAAGAAGCATATGATGAGGTATTGTGTAACAAAAGTAGCAGTAGCGGAAAAAAATAATGAAGCATTGAATGGGAAAGATTTAATGATTGAAAGAAAAGAGCAGGGTAGAAAAGTTAATAAAAAAACATCAAAAATGGAAGAAATTTTGATATAAGAAGAAACAATAGGCACCAGATGACTTCTTAAACTGAATTAAAAAAAATATATAATCAAGTGCCCTTGTGGAAATTCGAGGGTTAATAAAAAAGAAGAGGTACAGGAAAGCACATTTTTCATGAAAAATCAAAAAAGTTAAAGGCTGATAAATAAATAGGTCCAAGAATAGTGAGGGAAGAGATCTTCACTGGGGGAGGGGGACAGAAACAGAGGAGGCAACAGAGGGAGGGGTGCACCATGGTGCACACGTACCTGATCTGCTAGGGCGGCCCAGTTATAGTGGGGCTCGTACATATGTGGGGCCAAACCCAGTGCTGCTTGGAAAAATGCTCTAGCCTGCAAAAGAATCAAATACATTAACATAGAGCCTTTTTTTTCAAGGCAAATTTTAAGTGAGGTGCATGTTGATACAGTAAAACTTGTTTAGTATGAACACAGATATAGTGAAGTTT
Organism: Magallana angulata; assembly: GCF_025612915.1. NCBI lineage: Eukaryota > Metazoa > Mollusca > Bivalvia > Ostreida > Ostreidae > Magallana > Magallana angulata. The sequence goes on along the minus strand of NC_069113.1, from coordinate 7,726,023 downwards.
TCTGGAAACCCCAAAATTTCTTTTTAACAAACACTAATAAACTTTTCCATTTATAATGAACTTAGATAAACCAATTTAATGATATGTACTCAGTATATAGCCAATAAATTATCAATCCAGTAGAGTTTAAATCTTATCAAATTTATATTTTTTATTTCACATAGAACTTTTAATTTTCAATCTAATAATATTAGGTTTCCAAAGAAAGTTCTTTATTTCAGCTTATAGTAGTCACATGGAAGAAAACATGTTTACTGTGAATTCATTATTCTTATTGTTACCAAATTGTTATAATGATTAAATGAATGACGGATACAGTACAGTAAATCTAAACAGGTCCATAGGACTGTGCAATAACAAGTGTTACTGTACAACATGTAAACAGGACATCCTTCAATAAACACAGATTTCATTCATAAAAGCTTGAATGATTGAATGATGATTAATAAAAATACAGCCATTTGTGCTTTAATGTCTGTTTATGAGGTAAATCAGACTGATATATGCTCTGTCAATCTTAAGGGTCACAATGTGTCACATAAGGTCAACGGACATATTCTGGTAGTCTCAAATATTGTGTATGAAAACTTGTCAGCTTATGTCAAGAAAATGAATGAACGAATGATACATCTACATTTGATATCCCACTTTCAAGCATACTAGTTTCATTATTTGGAAAAAAGGGTGACCTGACATTTTCAGAGAAAACTTGATCCACACAGAGGTTTACCTGGGGTGTAATGAGGCATATGATTGGAGTGGCCATTAATTCTAATGGTTGTCAGTTTGTGAAATTTCACCCTTTGTGTCAAACAGGCAAAGACACAAGGCTAGAGATGGCCTGGTTGCAACCACATACAAATGTGTCATTCTATCTTTATTGTTCATTGTAAACACTCTCAACAAATGATAATGGGGTTTTGCTCCTTAAGTATTTGTGTTTCTTGATCCTTTGTAAGGAAAAGTTTGGCAAGCTTCTTTTTTTTTCAATCAATATATAGATTATTTACTACACACATATATTATAACTGAGATGGAGCAGGTGAAATTAATCCTCTTTGTGCGATGAAAATCTCAGGTGACATGTGAAATGCTCATCAAAATTTAATAATCATCTCAAGTCTCCATCATTTGATTTAATTCCAAACAAAAGAACTCTTGTAAATTGATATGAATTTCCCCACTTTGTGTGTGATGATAAAATGATGAGGGCTGTCCCCATTAAATATTTGTGGAAAGAACAACGGGTCACATCAAAGGCTGTCACAATGAAACAAAGAGCCTGTAAGGTCACTCACAACTGCTACATACTTTTTACTTACGGTACATACATTTATTAAATTCTTTGTAAACAACATGCGTTAAACAGAATGCTTTATTTATGAGATTGTGTTCCACTTTGATGGGTATTAGGAAAGTATGGGCCACAAATATTTGTGGTGAAGTGGGCCGCAAATTCTTCACACTTAAAGACATACTACAATAACAAAATCACACTTCAAGTTATAACGTCATGCTGAAAAAAACCTGTATTTCAAGTTATACATGTCTATCTTTTTTTCTGCAAAATGTAACAGCTGCTATTAAAATAAATTAGGATCAAGTGACCCAAGATAGGTATGAGGATACATGTATATCAAGTTATTTTTATTTCTTAGAAAGCCTCAATCTTTACCTATAATTCCTATCATACCTGATTTACTATAATTTGTGCAATATGTATACACAAAGTAGCCTAAAAAACTACTACATTATGTATTACAGGGACTTTAATAAAACAGTTATACTCTAAGCAATCATAAATTAAAAGTTTTGAATCTTAGTTCAAAATTCATATGCAAAATTCTCCTTCAGTGTTATTACATTTTTAGTTCTTCACGTGTTCATTATTTTAATTTTGCTTCTGAAAAATTGAAAGTAAAATCAAGCATCTAGTTTGATACTGTCCCAAAACTACCAGTATAAGTTTAAAGGTTCATATACATTCAATACACTGTACATATTGTGTACATTGAACAGATTTCTGTAAATTGTGAAATTGAGGAATATATAAGAGTTTCTGAAAATAATACCCAGGCAGGGTTTATCTTAGTATTGTATACTTCATCTGTCACTTACCATCTCTACATGGCCTTTCCTAAGTTCAAGGACGCCGAGATTATTATACGCCTCAGCATGATCGTTATTATTGGCTAAGGTTAACCTGAAGGCTTGATAAGCTAGTGTCATGTCGCCAATACCCTGTAAAGAACAGAAAACTCAATGGTAAAACAAACTCGGAAAGCTTTATGGCATCTTTAAACTCCTACTTCTAAGATGTAGCTCACCTTGATCTCTTATCAATGATAAAACACCATATTCTTGTCTACATTACAAATAAATGAAAATAATTTTATGCACAAAGACTCATTCTTCAATGTATGTGTAAATTGTTATTTATCTATGTATAAATCATATACCAGTAGAATGTACGATATTCTAATTCATTGTATGGTACATTAATCTCTTAATTGTGGTCAATTTAACCTATGGCATCAATACATCTCCTTTAACTGTTTACCGTTAACTTAAGATCTATGGTGCATATCTCAATAAAAAAGCAGTAAAAATCCTTCTTTTAAATATCAGTATGTGATTGCACTAATGAACATATCTGCCTTAATCAAATTTCTATAATGTTGCTTGTTTGTTTGCAGTTTAATCTAATGAGGTTGACAAAGTGTAATTAAGCAAGTGCTTAACTATAAATTGCATTAAAATTCATCATTGCATATTAAAAAACAATGAACAAATCTCAAATTTTTAAATAGATATTGACAAGGTTTCAACAAAGCTTTGTGCTAAGTTTGGTTTCGCTCATTAAGAAATTTCACTGAACTCGTGTGAGCTAAAAAGCCAAATCTTTAAGATATCAGTCTTCATTAAATATGTTTTATTGTATTGATAACCTTGGGGTTTGTAAAGGTCACAGATTGATAATATATACCAAGTATTATGGAGTTACACTGACTGACTTTTACATACTACTCAAGGACAAAAATTAAAGAGAGAACACAACACCAAGTATAAGAGTATGAGTTTTCTATTTCAAAGAATTTAACTGTCGTAAATACCCTTTAGCTAAAGTATTTCTGCAATTTAACTGGTCTTTACTCCCAAAAAGTGGTCCAAAACTATAACTTATCCCTAGATCCTGTGGTTTGTTTTCCACTGATGCAAACTTATTCAAATATATATGAAAATATTGAAATATAAAGATATATATTTGTGCCATATATCAGTGCCATTGGATTGTAAGTAACATCCTGTGTCTATATGACCTACCAATGCTACATGTCCTATATTGTACCAAACTTCAGACAAGGTGACCTCTTCTGCTAAAGACAATGCTCTCTCAAAGCAGGTCAAGGTCATGTCATACTGCTGAGCATAGAAGCAGCATAGGCCAAGGTTATTGAACAGTTCAGCATTATACACTCCCATCTGTAGTAAACGCCTGCAATGTAAAGATGCAACTAATTGATTATTGGTTATATCAATGATTTCTAGCTCTACAGGGTGGAGCTTATTCTAAGTGAGTACAAAGGAAGTTTAAAATACTAGTATCTGACAAACAGTTTGTTACACAATAATTCTGGGTAGGATTTTTTTCACTGTAAACTTTTTTTGTTTTCATTGGACTGATTTATACACAACTTTGTTAAACATCATTAAATACATTGGTAGAGTTCATCTTTTGTTATCTCATACAAATTAAATCAGTTGATTTGCAATTCAATGTTCCTATAAAGTCGTTAATATATCATAACTTTGTGTAACATTTACATGGACTACAATTCTCTCATGTAAAATCTTGCAAACTTCTAGACTGAAAAAGCTCCATCATCTCAATAAAAAAGAGTGCAATATTCAAAGCACATAAAGTACAGGCAAACTCCCCCACATTTTTATACATTTTTTAAAATCACACTTTCTAGTGCACAGCTATATATGGTATGCAAGCATTGAAACCAGTTTGTCAAACAAAACAACCCACATAGATCCCCAAGCTAATGACTCATATATCTAAACAAACAAAAATATACTTAACACCTAATATTTTATACCTAAACACACTGAGGCCACACAGAAAAAGTTGAAAATACCACATCCTAAAACACTTTTATCTACTTAGTTATTTTTTGCATAAAATGGATGCAGTAATTTTTTAAACATGTTGTCTTAAAAATTATTACCAGTAAACATTACCATTAAAAATCCTTTAGTTACAGAATATTATAGGCCTTAATGTATAAGTGTCAAATTCTCATGTAATAATCTTTTAACAAGTCCAGTGCAATAAATTCTATGAAAAAATCAATTCCAATGAAGCAAATTATTCCTAAAACTTAACCAAATCCTTGTAATCTTTCAATAAATAAGACCTTGACCCGCATAGCTGTCAAGGACATTGATTTATTCATTACTAAAAGATTGAAGATAGTTGCAAAATCATGAGATCAGTTTTAAGTAGCATGACATGAACAGGTAATACAAAAAATCTGAATGTGGAGCTCAAAGTTCATGGCGACATCTGGTTGTTCAACAGCTTCACTAAAAACAGTCGATACATCCTAGTTAGAATGCTTTGTCATCTGTTGGCGTGTGGCAGTGCCTTTATTAATACTGAATAGATGAGGCTCACATAACTGAATCCTTTGACACATTTGTATCTCACATTGCTCTCATTTGCATCGCTGATAACCTACACCAGAGGAAAAATTACATGCATGATCGGCCAGGCAAGGAATGATACCAGGTATCTCATAACATATACATATCCTTAATTACAGAAGAAGCCCCCTTTAAATGCTCTGAGGCAATTTGTTTTTGTGTTTTCTTTTCCTTATATCAACATGTGAGGAGACACTGCATAGGAAACAATATTGATTTAAGTCTAATTTTATGCATGCAACAAACTTATTTTTTCAACATTTACATTTTTGCTGTAGTTTGAGCCACATACTGGATGAGGAAATCTATTCTTGCTTCTAAATTACATTTATGCATAACATTTAAGCACTATACTAATACATACATAATCTTCAAAATTACTTTACTGGTATTTATGAAACAAAGCTAGCATATTTTCTTAATCTTTTGTTTTGTCTACAATTTCACCAATTGCAATAAAGCTTATTGCAGCAAAATAAATTGTCTTTATTTGCATTTTATTACCAAATAACTTCATCTCAAGCAAATCATTAATATCTTTAAAGCTTTCCAAATGACTTTTTCCCCCACAATTAAGTGTTCATAGTTTATTAATATTTTAATATAACTTTGGTGACATTTTCTTTATCCCTAGGACTACCCATGAAAAAAAGATAAATGGTTGTCAATGCAGGTCCTTGAAACAATGCAGTATTTGTTAAAGGTGACTCATCCCTCATCACTGTCACTGGCTGCAGATACAGTGGACAAATCTCTGTATTTCTGTCATTGTCACGCCACCATCTGATTGGACGTCTCATCAATACTCACTGTCTGATTCATGTCATGGTTTGCTATCTTTACCTGCAGCTAATAATATTATTTATTTGTCCCCTGCAGAATCTCCTAATTTGGAATAAGACTGTCAAGTTTAAAAGGATGACTTTTTGTCTGCTTAGACCTTTGATACAAAAGGCACCATCTTCTGTATCCAAGAAGGGTCATTGTCAATGCGCTAAGATTGAATCCATTGAAATAAGGAATACTAGGAGGTCATTTCCTTATTAGGTAAACAATGACCAACGAGCACAAAAGGAATACAAATAATGTAGTTTCCTACAGATTTGCCAAACAAGGGAAATAAAAAAATAACTTTCAATTAATTTTGATTGACTGTTCAGGCGTTGGCCCTTTCCATGAGTATTTATTCTCATTCCATTTTCCAAACTCCAGTGCGGAATTCATAAACTTTTCATGTATTGTTCCTCCTTCCAGGAAGGTCGATCATTAATTGCCTGCACCTATCTCTCTATCAACATGACATCGACCATAAGTAATGAGTCCCCCCTCTTCACTATGCTAGGTCTTTCAATCAGAACTGGGCCCTCTTTTGTAATGTAGATGTTGGCCTAATCCGGATTAAATTTTCAAAGCTAGAACCAGTGCCCTCCCGCTTTGCCCTCTATCTACACTGACAGAGACGTCCCACCTACCACGATCTGATCACTATCTTCTAATTTCTCATGGGAATATTTTTATTTTCCCTTTCAAACAATATCACAAAGTTATTTAAATTTAATTCTCTTGTACTTCCTGAACTGAATGAAGCATAGAGATGCTCGACAGAAGAGTAAGCATGACAGAGTTATCTGCTCTTGAATGATTCAAATTGCATGTTAAACGACCAGCAAACAAATGCACAAACAAGTGTGTTATTTATTTCTGAGTATAATTCATACCACTTATTCTGATATAGAATAAATGATTCATATATTGTCAATATCATTAAGCTATTTACAAATTACATCAAAACCTACTGGTATTTATCAGTACATATTATTTTTTATGCTTTATACACCAGTGGGAAAATTTGACTTAGAATGGTAATATTAACCAACTGAAAAAAGGAACAGTTTGGGTGGGAGGTGGTATATGTGCTGAAGGCTAGAAAAAGTATCCTTTTATCCCACTCAACTATAAGCCTGACATTCTTTTTTTTTCAAGTGAAAATTTGCCATCAAATTAAAGTTTTGACAATGGCATAAGACTGAGATTTTTCAGATACACTGGTTTGTAATTAACTCATGGAATAAATTTTTAAAAAATTCTGAACTTACCTATAAAATTTGAGTGCCACTTCTGGTTGGTCTGTGTAGAAGTGGTTTGTGGCAATACAGGCAATAGCTTCCACATACATACTGTCATAGTACAGAACATCCTTATAAAACTTGACTGCATTATCCATATCATTCATACCCTGCAAGTAAGAAATATCTCATTCAATATTAAATTATATCATATGACTAGTCCTAAAATCAAACGAAGAAAGAATAACATTAATAATGTTGATTCTGATCAATCTTCCTACTCATCCCCCCCCCCCCCCCCCCCAAAAAAAAGACCTGTGAGATTGCAGAATGATTAACAAATTTTGAAGAGCTGCAAGTATCATTCTTACAAAGTATCTATCTTAAGGTATTTCGATTGTCGTGTGACGTCATTGTGAGCATTCCGGAATATATTACCGTTATCGTTTATAATAATAGTGTTATGTGGTGCATAGTTTTGCCAATATTTCTTGATTTATACTCGTGTTTAACACATTTTAAGCTATGTAAAGTGAAATGACACCAATGTTTTACAATTCATAGAGGGTAATCGCTGAATTCAATGAAAAACTGATAAAACCGTATATAGGCAAACTTGACAGAGACCACAATTCATAATATTTACCAGGCAAGGTAAACATTTCTTTGCAGATTTCGATAGGATATATAATGAATTACAAATGTACCAATTTTCAGTGAGTTTGAACCATTATTTCAAAAGTTATAGACATTTTATGTTGCTAAACTGTACTTATTCATGGTTGAAAAATCATATCAAAATGCACTGTAAATGTGATAGCTTTCATACTGGCAATTTTTGAATGGCTTTAAAATGTTAAAATACTTAAAATAAAGGATTGCAATTAATTTCTTTTAAAAATTGCTTTATTATATCGAAATTTGTTAAAATAAATTTGATGTTTGATAAGAGAGCAGTCGTTGCTATAACTGTCCTGATAGTGTACCTGTGTTAGCTCCTACAGCATGAACAAAATATTTGCAACATACCAATATTTAACTTCAATTTGATTGTTTGCATATTAATCATCAAATTTAAACAAAAATTACACAGATTAAACCATAAAAACATCGAGGGAGGAGAAACCTTAAGGTACTAGGGAATCATTTTTTTTCGTGGGGGACAATGTTCGTGGGTAGCCAATTTTGTTCATGGTTTCTGGGGACATGATTTCATTGGTAAAAAGTTTGGGAAAATTTTAATAAATGTTTGAAGGGATGTAGATTTGTCGGCAAGGGTTACCCATGAAACCACGAACATTGGTCCCCCACGTACAATGATGATTCCACAGTAACACAATTATTCATAAACTTTTTACAAGCAAAACACACCTCATAAATCCTTGCTATTCCTGTCATGAGAGTGGTCTCCCCCTGGAACTTTTCCAGCCCCTGTTTGAAGACCTCTATGGCAGTAAGGGGCTGGTCGAGCCGACAGTACACCTTACACAGGTACAGGTAAGTGTCTACATGGTCCTGCTGCTTCAGGGACGACTTCAACTGCTTCTCTGCATCTCGGTACATTCCAAGTCTGATAAATATAACATTCACTATTTGAGAATTTGTGTTTTCCCCCCACAATTTTTAAGATCATACAAAATATGTTTTTGATATTACATGTAGTGAAATTAAGGGTCCTCAACACCCCATTACTTCTTCTTTTTATGACTATATGACATATAGTATCTCTCTCTCTCTCTCTCTCTCTCTCTCTCTCTCTCTCTCTCTCTCTCTCTCTCTCTCTCTTGTATATTAAGTACACTGTACATTAGTTTGGACTGATAGAAAATACAAGATTCATGTATTTTTCCTTTTATTGCACTTAACACTTAATATATCCTAAGATAAAGATCGTCAAACAGTACTTTTCAGTCCAAGCTTCGACTGCTCCTGTAAAACATTTATCTAGTATTGCTGGGAAGATTTTCAAATTAACAGGATGCAGTTAAAAGATGAACCCTTTGAAACTTCAATCATAAAGTGCAACAGCAATCTTTTGTCTTTAAGTGTCCTCAGTAGAAAGAAATACGATTCAAATACAGTATCTTAAGAAATATAACTGGGAAGAACCATATGTTTCAGAATTAATACAATTAAGTGTCCAAAATTATAAAGATTTGTGTAATCTGGGTAAATATCTCTATTTAGCTTTTGATAACCCCAACATTATTCCATAAATTGTTTTTTGTTATGCACGTAATTCTGCGTCTCTACTTCGTATCCTACATTGTATCATGCCAAATGTCTATAAATATCATTTTACTTATGTAATATGTTGTTCATAATGCCACAAGATGATTAAATATTGAGCAAATAAAGAATGACTCTTGTATAGTCATTGAATTTGAACCTGATACTGAGCATGAACCTGTAGGTATGTTAAAGAGTGTTTTATATTTGAAACATTTGCAAAAACTCTTTATTAGCTTTACTTTTTTATAACAAAGTAATGGTAATGGTTATGCATTACTTTACTCATGTAATGGTAATGTAATGCATTACTTCAAGAAAATACAGTAATGGTAATTTAATGCCCAAATTCATGAAGTAAAGGTAATGTAATGCATTACTTTACAATGTAATTCGCCCCAAGCCTGGTCAATATTGTATATGTATCTATCTCTGTAATGCCATAAGTTTAGTTTCAGACTACTGACCCGCATGTTTGATTTCAAATAGATTGCAATTTATAAAAACAAAAATCACTCTTATATTTTAAAAAGTTGATTCCCCCCTAAAAAATCCCTTTTTTCTATCATTTTCAAATCAAATGCATGCTAGTATTCTGTATCTTCACGGAATATTGAATATCAAGTAACATTGAATATTGTATGCTAAATTTTACCAAATGTGTAATAGATGACCCCAGAGACATGAATAAAATACTCCAATAGATGAAAGAAAATGATAATTAGTGCAGTATGTATTTTCACTTAATGAAGAGGAAATCAAATTACATAAGCCATAGAAAATGTACTTTCTAGAGTATAATTCATACTACTTAATTTTACCTATTAAGTGAGCAGTATATGTACACACCTGTAATAACACTTGGCCAGCTGTACCTTCCACCACCAGTCTTTGAACTGACATGCCTCTGTGGCAAGAGCAGCAAGCTCTAATGCCTAAATAGGTAAGATATTAATTATCAGATTTTGATGATGAGGTTCTATGGAAATATATATATATATATATATATGCTTCGTAGTTTAATTAATGTACAGGTATTCTTTTCTTCAAAGCATGTTTCAGCTAAAACTTACTTTGTATGCAATGAAAATTAAATATAACTTACATTTCGCACATCATTCTCATGATGAAATATATATTCAAACAAAGCTTTGGCTAAATTTGGTCTGGCTGCATATTTTGTAAAATTTAGCCTGGCCAGGTTGATAAAAGGACCATCAGGAGTGGAAAGCATGGAAGCCTGAAAACAATCATAGAAAACATTATCTTCTAATTAACTGCGCAATATCAGCTATCACCTACGGAAATAATTATCCCTAAATAACATCAGGCAGCTGTACATGATTGGTGAAACTTTTTTCTAATAAAAATCACATAAGTATCAGTTTATCAGTAGGAATTGGATGTATACTGAAATGAACAAACTTGATCATTTAAGTATTAAAGTGTTTTGAGTTCATTCAATAAATATTCAATGCATATTCTGGTAAGACAGTTCCCTTAATTAAGGTAAGGTTTGCGGCTTGCATTTTTTAGAGGTTGTACCAAATGTACTTACCATTTTGTTCACTATACTAAAGTCTTTTTTCTCATGAAATTGAAATGAATTTTGCCCATCCCGTTTTATAACTACAAAAGGTCAAAGTTCATGATTTCCAATTTTCATTTTGATGAAATGTAAACAATTTCGTGAAAATATGTACATTTTATATGTGACTATTATGGGGGTTATTTATGCTAAAAATGTTCGAAAATAATATCACTATTAATATCACGATTCACTTTTATTAATTTCTGATGAACTATCTAAAAATAGAATAAAATGCAACAAAAGTCTTAATTTTGGACTACTATTATGTACACGAAAACATCTTATTTGAAACCTTTCCAAGTCCACCGATTTCAGGAAAAACGTATCTTAGAATATGTGTAATCTGATGTTTCTAAAACACTATTCAAAACCATATGATGCGGATTTCGTTTTCGTGGAAATTGATAAAATGCTTGTGTCCTCTTATTTTTTCATTGAAACTAAAAAAACCCGCGAACTAAAAAAAACTGAAATCAATTATGACATCATATAAATTTTGACGTCATAACTGAAATAAAGGGTAGTTGGTGTTACGTCACAGTGAAATTGTGGGAGTTATCTCCCTGTAACCGCAAACCTTACCTTAAACAACCACACACTGAAGAAGCCTTACCGTCCCTAGTCTAACGTAACGTCCAGAGGCGCTGGTGACCGGCCGGGCTGTGTGGGCAGTCCGTGGGGTCATTATGGCCTTTTCCATGGTGCCTGGTCTCCCTCCCTGTGTGCTTGGCCTCACAAAGCCAGATAGGGGCCGACCAGATTGAGACATGGGCCTAAACAAAGCAATTGCTATCATGTTATTCAGTACTAAGAATGTCTAAATGTTTGGTATTAATCGAAAGTAGTTTAAGAACAAAAAAGCTTAAAATTATAATACTGAAGCATAAAGATAAAGAACTAAAATTCCGAACAATTTTCTGAATCAGTTTTACTAAAATCAACCATCAATACAAAATGGAGCTATTTAAAGATGTAACTCTGATAACATACCTGTTAACCCTCCCGCATTGCGCGGGAGACTCCCGCAAAACAGCCTAAAAATCTAAGATCTCCCGCATCCAACCTATCTCCCGCGCGGGAGACAAATTTCTCCCGCAATCGTATTTGTCTTCCCCATCCCCCCACGCCCCAATTCTGAATCTTTACATGCAAATTTCAACATCCACTGCGGGTTTTTCTCTGATTTTGAACTAAAAAAGCTGCAGTGTAGTTTGAATATATCAAAATCCATCCAAGTACTATCTACCGTGATCATAGTATGACATGTTATAGCCCAGATTACTTTTTACAATTACTTCCGATTTTGACTTAAATCAGTTACGTATTTGGTTATGCATAGGCCTTATAAAAAATAAGTGAAAGCTTAAAACATCTTGATTTTACTCTGTAACACCAAAGAAAACAATAACAGCCAGTGGTGTCACTTAACAGGTGCACAGGTAAAGCACCCAAGCTACGTGCAGTGAGTCGTGACTAATTCTTTCTGGCCAGCACGGTCGGTAAAAATCAAAATGAGTTTGGAACACTGAGTGTTTATACAAGCTACCAATAAAGTGAAGCTCGAGGAAAAAGTGTAAAAGCATTTCACAAGATTTTTTAAAGTTTATAGTACCGGTACTATGAATTACAGGGATGCTATAGACATTACAACAGAGATCATTTTTAAATGATACTGGAGAAATACATGTTAAAATTGTTTTGTGAATTAAAAATCTATCCTATATATAAGGCAAAAAATAATTTTAATGAATATTATTTTGTGGTATTTTCTTAACTGGGTTTCACTGCAAATTCAAAATAGGCAAACTAAATTTTCTGTGTTTACCCTAGATGTCAGCATGCAGTGATGGTTCAATACTGAACAATAGAAAGACTTAATGTAAAAAGTGGCACTATTGACTTCTTGTATTGTACCATGCAAACAAAATAATAGTTTTCTGAACTTGTACAGCAACACAAGCTGTAATTGCACACTGGTAGTCATAGAAATAATGAAATTTAAAATGATTGCAAATGCATTAATTACAATGGTAAAATAAGGTATCTAACAGTATCTTTAATATATATTTGCATTTCACGTGGAAAAAACGTCGTTTACGCAAAATCTCCCCCTTAGCCAAGTTGGTAAGGGGGAGATTCTCCCACATAGCAGCTTTGAAAGGTTAACAGGTATGTGATAACACATTTTTTTTTAACTTTCAATTTTCCAATGTAAAGCTAATTTGAATGTATATAAATAGTGATGGATTGAAAAATCTGCATAGTATTTTATAATCACCCTAGACACAGAAATCTTTTTATTCATACAGTGATTAGTGGCTGGTTCTTTTGGACATCCCTATCCTTATAAAACATGGTTTATTTTCTTCCAAAGACACATAATAAACACATAAAGCAAATCAATTAATTCTTTCACACCTGACTCCCTGGCTTGGGGCCCCTCGACCAGTCCCTGGCTGTTTAAGTGAAGTTCCTGGTCGGGAAACCTGAGCGATAGTATTGTCATCCATCACCATCTCAGCAATACCCTCCTCATCAACGTCCACTTCATCCACATATACTTGACCTGTTAACGCTCTTGTCTTTAAAGTCCATGAAGCCTAAAAATCAAAGTGATTTTAATTTCGAATAATTATACAAATTCTACACCAACTTTAGTTAATTTCTACCATTAACTACAATAACCCATAAAAACATAGTTAAAAATATGATTAATTTTCACTATCATGGTATAGCCGAACAAGCTATTACGGACCATGATTATGAATATGAGAGAGTTTAACATTCTCTTTCAAAAGAAATACCTGATCATATGGATTTTTCTCCAACAATTGTGTACAAATTTCTGTACACTGTTCATACTTCTTCCTTCTGTAATAACTGTAAGCCAAGAAAAGGGGATCCATAGCTTCTTTTTTTTCAGAAAGTCAGTTTACCAATCAGACACTTTCGACTTTGCACAAAAATGTTTGTGGCAACGCAAAAGAGTTCTTTTATGGGGGAAATAACTTTGTAATCTTAGACGGTGTAGTATCAATTTGTCATCCAGCCATTGTAAGCAATTTTATATAAAAAGGTTATGCAGTTGTTGTAAATTAAACTGTTGATTTTCGTGTACATTAAACAAAAAGTATTAAAAAAATCAGTATGAATAAAACAAAAGCTTTCAAATTATTATAAAAAGGAAAGTTAAAAACTAAAATTTCTTCATGGGAACGAATTATGTAGACACCGTTATATACCAGGTTCAAGTGCCGCTTTCAGTTTTGGAAAATGGGGATCGACGGACTCTTGTTCATCCTTTCTGTTATAGATGAAGGCGCCCTGTTGTTTCTAGTGGTGTATTTTGTATCCTTTTAATAATTCAAAACACGTATGCCAAAATTAATCATCGCAATAATAATTATAATCATGATAATCGCCAACGATCCAGCAGCATGAGATGAAAACCCTTTTGTTATGTACTTATTGTAGAATAGACAAAATAAGTCAATCAACCACAATGTTAATGTGATGTCTGATTAGTCTCATATGACGCTTAACAGGTCACAAATTATTGTGTGCTTTCAATCGTTCAAGCTGAAAGAAATTGTGATGTCTCTCACTCTCAGACTACTAAATGAGTAAATCAAATTTTTAATGACTAAAATGCTGAAATGGCAATCTGTGACCTCCGAGGTTGTACAGGTTGTTCAATGTACAGGTGTAACTAACTATTTATCTTAACAAACATAAGGTTATAACTCTTTCAGATTTAGAATGTGATTATTTAAATGCAACAACATGCTGCACAAGACTCAACAGGGTAATGTATGACTGTAACCAGGTAACTGGTTACTGTGAACTTTAATATGATTTTTGTTTCTTATTATTTAACATTTAAGGCATGTGATACAAGCTGATTACAGCCCCTTGCCTTTACCAATGTCTGGAAAAGGGGAGCATAATAATTAGTCTGTACATCAAAAAAGAGTAGAGAATTCTACTGAGAATTTCTTCTTACTGTTACTGTTGGCACAGTTAAAATCATTTACTATAGTCCTATAGACCTGAGGATTGGCATCACTATGTATTGTTAATAGCCAATTTGCTTGTTCCGTTATTTGACAAGGAATTGATTTTTGTCAGTTACCACTTCAAATATAGCAATATCTGTTATTTTGCTATATCAGAAATTGTACTACACAAGTTTCACTGTATTTCAAGAATACTGTATTACATGTACAAGAATCACTGGTAACCCTGCATAGTTGTACACATTCTTAGGATTGCTTATTGTAAAAGGAATTATTTTAAATAAATGTACATCTTTTCAGTTTGTGTTGCCAGAAATAATAGCCCAGTCGGCCCTGGCTGTTCTTCTCCTGATCACCGGCCACTGGATCTTATTCCTCTTGTATATCCCATGTACTGCCTGGATCATTTATCTGTAGGTCAACTCTATTTTATGCTTGGAAAAAGCAAATTATATAGACTTTGGAGGATTGTTAAGAAGATAATAAGCTTTATAAGAATAGATCCCTTAATGATAACTGCAGTCCACTCTTTTGCAGGTCAAAATGATATATTTTGGTGAAATATGACCCAATATTATCATCAGTTAATTTCAATATCCATAAAACCCACAATTGTATCGTGGACGTCAAATAATTTTTAAAATAACATTATCTGCTTACTTAAACTTCGCCAAAAATTATCAATTTGCCCTGCAAGAGAGCAGTTCTTTTTTTAAAGTGATAGGATCTACTCATGACTTTTAGAGTTTTCAATAAACATTTAATACACATTGCCATTTCTTACATTTACAATTTTTTTTTATTTGTTGTAGATTTGTCACAAAGCCTAAGGGTAATATAGGTTTATATGATCCAGCTGAAATCCACAACAGACATCAGCTCAAAGCTTATATGAGAGATAATATGATCAAAATGGGTGTTCATCTCATCTTTTTCTTCATCTTCTTGTATTGGTGAGTATGTTATGTCCAGGGCTGCAAGTAGTGTGTAATTTTGTGTCCATTGTATGTAAGGGCATTTCATCTTTCTCATGATTCAATGCAATGCAAGTTCTACTCGATAATATCTCCTACCACCAAATTATAAAGTTAAAAGTTATTAATTTGCATGAACAGAAGATATGCACTTGCATGAACAAAAGATATGCAAGTCTTACCTTTACATGAACACTGAAAGATAATGGTTTTCTTTCAGGATGATTTACTCCCTTATTAAGGGATATTAACCTTTGACCTCCCCTCTGCTGTTCCATGGTGATGTATTCTGTGACTTGTAGTAAGAGTGACATCACTTCCTGTCTTCTTGTAGGATGATTTATAGTCTGTTGAAGGATGACACGACCATGTTTGGAGTTCCTGCTGAGAAAGCTAAACTGACAGATGACCCTTATGAACTGTAAAATGCTCTCTGTGACACTTTGATGAATTGGTGCATATATTTTTTTTTTGATAACATTTACAAGCCATATTTTTAAAAACAATTTTTTCTTTGTGTGTGCAGTGCTTGCTTATTTGCCTTTTATTTTCTAGTTGATAAAGTCCCAAGCTATATTAGTAGCATTAAAAAAACTAAGTAGATACATTCTTTTTAAACCAAAATTTATATACCATTCAACCAAAGAAATTGATGTGAAATACGGTTTATATATTACATATACAGATGTGTATAGACCTTTCTTATACCAATTTACATGTATTTTATCTTCAGGGATTTAGACTTCTACAATTATAAAATGAAATAATTTTTTTAAATATGAGTACAATAATTTCACAATTCATTTTCAATTTTAAAAAGCAAAATATTAATGTACCGGTAAAGGGAAACTATTACATGTATAAATATAGTAGATAATGCTGATTTTGTTTTATTAGATTAGAAATGCAAGTATTTTGTGGCATCTTTGTGTTTTCCTTCAACAGCTTTTTATTGCTTTTTGCAGTGATAAATTATTTTCATATTGCCATTGTGTATAAATGTAGAAGAGCTGTAAGTTTGTTTATAAGAAAATGCTATAATACTTTAATCATATTTAACAATGGAACCATGAGTGCGGTGTGCAATTTAATACTTGACATATTTTGTCATGTGCTGTTATGCAATATACATCTGGCCTATAGACCATAAACTAAAACTATACTTTAATTCAAAATTTGATTATACATTTCAAATATTTAAAGTTTTGAAATACTTATAACATTTAAATGAGATCGAGTTGCATTATTGGTTTATGCGGCTGTGTATTTTAAAAAATGTGTCGCAAAATTTTTTCTTCTTCACTTTTTATGGTCTTGCAGTTAGATTACAGAGTTTAACTGTTACATGTATTGTGTGTAAAAGTGTGTAAAAACTTATAGATTGATTTAACCAATGCATGTACACCCAGTATTTAGAGTACAGTATTTATAATCTGACTTGGACAATACAAGTTTAAATAAAGCTTAAATGGGCAAAAAAATACCCAACATATCCTTTCTATCTACCAGAAAAATGAAAAATACCACACAAAACTTGATCTTAATTCCTTTTTAATGGGACGATAACTTGACTTCAATATTCGCATAGTTTACATGTCTTAATGAAAGTGATCAAATTGGTTTCAAATGGATGTGTCTAAACAAGTTTGTTTGCTGTAACTTAATGTCCCAATACATATACATGAAATGCATTGTGGTTGGAAAATTCTCATTGTACCGGTACATGTATTAGTGTTCTACTTGTATAAAAGAGCATGGCGACCTCTACAATGACATGTAACATGGTTCAATAACTGTGAATTTTATATGTTTACAAGTAATAAACAAATGTTCAATAAATTATCTTCTGTGATTTCTGGTTGTATTAGTTGCAAATTACAACAAAAAGTAACTTGAGGAGGTTGAATATCAGGCCCAAGCATGTTTGAGATTATTAAAAAATTAAATCAAATGGTCCTGGTAAGGTTACATCTATTAAAAGTCAAACCACCCGGTGGGAGCTCTATAGTGATAAGTCTGTCCAACATCTTTTGTCATCAGAATATTTCTAACCCCTTTGCCAAATTTGTCAAATTTTGTCATAATTGTCAAACTCCACTCGCAGAGTGCCTTTTGATAAAAGGTGAGCAGTGACCTTGAACCAAATTTTAAGGTAAAAGGTAGAATCAATACCATATTTTAAAAATCCTTCTCTAGACCATATATCGAATCTCTGAGATATAAAGTCTTGGATAATAATTTTTCTACCCTTTGCTAAATCTTGTCAAATTTTAATCTGAAGACCATCTGTAGTTCAGGGGTTTGCTGTGACCTTGAGTTAAAGTTCTATGTCAAATGCAAAATTTCAGTCAGTGGTTAAGGTCAAAGTCCTCTAAAATGCTTTCCATCTTAGTGGAGCCCTTTCCTCACCTGAATGTTTAGTTTTCCCTTGTTTTCTTTTGCTCTTTAATCAACAATTAAGACGTCAGTTAATTTACACATAACAAGCAGGAGTGTAACACTTCATTATGTGACTTACCATATACCCAACCATGCATGGAACAAGCTGAGGAACCTTGTCTTAATCATATCGCAATAAAATTATATCCGATCAGTTGGGGAGCAATTTACAGGTCATATGATGAACCCTAACCTAGTCAAAGTGTAGTAGTAGACATGGTTATATAAACCCATATCATCATGCTTAATAAGGAAATGGTAAAAAAAACTGTTGTTGGCCTGTAATCTCCCCTACCTTGGCTAATACTTAGGACTCTTAGCCACAGATGCATGAAATACTTCTATATCGATACTATTATCCTGCATATTTAAGATTTTGGAATGCTTTGTATTACTTTACGCATCAAGGTGGAAGAACACATCCTCACAAAATGGCTAACCTCTGATCGAAAGGACATTTTGTTTTATTCAAATGATTTTTAATCATTAAGCAACATGTAACTTACTGAACCATAGCCGAGTGGATAAAGTGTCTGGCTTGTGATCCATACATCCCGAGTTTGAATCCTGCAGGGGCTTTTAATATATACTTAATAAATTGAGTTTTTTAGAAATTAATTTCTTATCCCCAAACTGCAAATTTTACGCTTATTTGACATATGTACAGTTTATCATTATATCTTTCATGATCAAATAATTTAATGTTAATTTGAGTGACTTTTACCAGGTGTGTTATTCCACCCTAAGAGGTAAATGTAATCTGACCAAGGTGCATGCATATCAATAAAAATGCCTTTTGTTTGCAGTAACAAGACAATGACATGGCACATACTGTAAACCAACTTTAATTCGTGTGCAAGAAATTTTTTGCAAGGTTGGCGAGGACATTGTCTTCGAGATAAAGTTTTCATGAATAAAAGTTGGTTTACAGTGTCTTGTAAAGGTAAAAGGTAGGGATTTATAATCTTGCTCGCAAAGTAAATTGCCTCGCACGACTTCTACAAATTAACCCCAGTAAGACCCGTACAATCCATAGCATTCCCAACTCCCTGGGGAGCATACGAGCAGAGCTGCCAAATTGCGGCGCTAATGCTTTACATTCACATAACCAGCTCGTCTCATGTGCCAGGTACTCATTTTAACCCCTGGGAGGAGAGAAACCACTAGTAAAGTAACTTGCTCAATGTTACAGCCATAGCGACTGACCAGACTCGAACCCGGAGCTACCGCATCCAAATCGGTCAACGCTATCAAATGCCCCAACACCTCTCTGTCCAAATTAAAGATTGACAACAACATTTGATATGATTTTTATTGTACAAAAGTGACTTAATTGTAATATACTCATTATGATTTATTACATGGAATTTACCAAAGCTGAATGGAATCTAGATTAAGATTGTTTAAAAACACACTCATTCTAACCTCTTTGGTCAAACCATAGCATACAGTACGTTAAGTTTTATCAATTACACACAGAAAACCAGGTTTATCCTTGTTACACAATCAATTTTTTTCTCAACAGGGAGGGAGGGTTATAACACAATTTTTTTAAAAATCAAAATGAAGTTGCACTTTTACACATATACAAATGTTGGTATGATTGCTAATAAATTACAAACTGCGACTACTACAAGGTGAAAAACATTAAAAAGAAAGAAAAACCTGTAGGTCTCAAATTCTTTCTGTTATTTATAGGATGATAAGGGGAACTATCTCTCAATCATACACTTCTATTAGATTAATACGAATGAACCATGCACAATCCATAAGATTAATAATTTTATACAGTGATAATTCTTTCCTCTCATTAAAACAGCAACTGTTGAACACAGAATACAAACCCCCCAACTTCCATCTCAAAGACATACCTTGAAGGTGCATATACTTGGAATATGGAAGACAATCATTTTTGTTTATCAATTTTAAGTTGGCTTAACTTTGAAGATAACCTGCTTTCTCAGTGGAAAGAACATGCATACAGCTGATAAATTTACATCCATGTCTTTTACAGTCATTTGAAACATTTTCAGTGTCTTTTTCGGGAAAATTTGAATATTGTATACCCAATTACATGCATGACCAAAATTGAGATTAGAATCAAAAATTACAAAAACTACAATCTTTCCATATCACAGATACTCTTGATTTCAATCTATCTTGAGAATGCATATTATAAAATCCAAATGCATACTGGTAAAATAAACTGATAAACACCCATACTGGGTATTATAATTCCACACCACATTTTAGTTGCTTTAGGAAAAGTATCATACTATTGAATAGGTCAAATTAATTACAGTACAGTTGTTGAGCAGGTCAAAACAGTCTCCATTATCCAAGCTTATTAATTGGAGAGTAAACTTCACTTCAAAAAAGTATATCTATTGTTAGTTGTTTATACACACCTGATGAACATTTTTTTACTTCAGTGTTTGTTTATCTATTACACAGCAGAATTTTAAAAAAAATTTTGATTGAGAGGAATTAATGTTATAAAAAAAATAGGGAGACTTCAACATCACCGATGGCAAATTTGAAGAAAAAAAAATTCTTATATACTTTATGTTAATGAGACATGTTAAGAAAATGAGGTCCAAACTTTTTACATATTAATCTTACGATCTCCATGCGAATTATAATGTTGAATCCAATCCACAGGCAAAACAACACTATCAAAACCAACGGATCTAAATATCATCATACATTTAACTAATAATCTACTGACAAAGAGGTACATGGTGAGAGAGGAAAACAACCAAGACCAATACTGTCTCCATGAACACTAACTTTCCAATAATCCATAAATACTATAAATGAATATAAATAAGAAGCCTTAAAAACAAAAGCAAAATGAATCGCAAAAGCACACAAATAAATCTTGATATATGGAATGATTATCATTATGAAAAAAAAACCCATACAACTTAGCAATACATGTATCTTATATTTCCACCATACAAACCATTAAAATCATACATGATTAATCACAAAAATTATATAGTTATAGTACTAAACTACAGATACGCCAGTTCATGATGCTTTCAGCGTGTCAATGATTCCTCCAAATTCACATTAAAATAAAATGCAGGATTGGACAATGACTACTGGGTTAATCATGAACAGAGAGAGCTTCATGTACCCCTCAATAAAACATGATAAAACATTCAGTCATACATCCTAACATCCGCTTCATCTTTGTATAGAGACACTAACAGGGACAGGGAACATAATTCAATTGTCATTCTTGTTTCATTTTAAAGAAACAATAACTAAAAATCAAAATCTCCCAACTTTTACATCATCTGATAGAAGTGCATGTATGTGTGGTAAATAAGTCTTGGAATCTTGGCAATGTTATTCTTATCCTCCTCCATATCCAATTCTATGTGTTTCTCCATGTACAGCCAATGTTAAAATGCAAGCCACAAATATCTCTCGCAGTGATCAATGGACAAAATTTAGAAAACATGAAAGACAAAGCTAAGAAATCACAGACTCTCTGTGTGTTTGTACCTCCTGTTCCCACACAATAGCACAATGATTCTATTGATAAAAACACCATGAAACAGCACAAAGATTTTGTCATCGCACAGAAACAAATTTTGAGATGATATGCACTGGTTTTTTCATCTATCTGTATGGCACTGACACAGCAGAAAATGTTTGTCAAATCACTGTTGTTTTGTTTATTTTGCAAAGGCAAGACAGACTACGACATCAAAATATTGTAAGCCGACTCTTTCACTTCATAAAATACTAGGACATCATTATGTGCTGAATGTTTAAATGTATGTTGGATGATGAGGTTTTTCATCTAAAGAATCTAAATATTTTTGTGTACCAGGGGTACTTGAATTTTAACACAACTGTTTCCGTCAAATTTATCTAACTGATAGGCATTTCAATATGTAAAGGCTGCAAAAGCATGTGAATTGTGTTTGGAAGCTGGAAATGTGATGAGGTGGCAAAATAGGAAAATGCTACAAAGCTTGAAGTTGGAAAGCTTCTTGAACATTTACAACTGTTTTCTAACAGGACTGCATCTTAAACAAAACAAAAATCTACCAAGACCATGAAATGGACAGAAGGGAAAAAAAAGAAAAATCATCCATCAGGGTAACTATCCTTGAGTTGACTAGATCTGAAACTTTTGTAATCTAACAAAACTGGCTAAATTTCCAAAGAATATAAAAAAACCCAGCCATGATTGATAAGTTGATTTTCTACCTGCATAATTCATCATAATGCAATGAAAACAAGATCACTGGAAACTGACTTGCTGTATTGTACTAGGAATGAATCTGGCTTGTGTTACCTTGGATTGTTACCTTGGAAACCTCAAGAAGCTCTGTGTAATATAACGAAGCAGATCTCTTTCACATATACATCATCTGAGATGGACAATTTCATTAAAACATGATATTTTTCCCCATCATCAAACTTGCAATGTGTATAAAAAAATTTAGAATTCTAATTTTTGTTCTGTCACCAGTGTACATGATTGGAAAAGAGCAGCAGACTCCTTTTGTATAAAAATCTTTTTTTTACAGATAGGCCCCCTGTTGATATTGAAATCTATTTACAAGATATATAATGACTGATACATGTATTATCAATTCATTTCCTTTCTTTTCTGACAGCAATATAGAAGAGCTAAGTTTCCTTCAATTGTTGTCCCAGTTGGGAACAAACATTTGATTTCAGAATCATTAGTAATCTTATCCTGTCATATAATATCACTTTCTTGTTCCTTTGTTGTTCCAGGGGCCGTTTTGTAAACCAGCAATGGTCTGCAGTGTTTTTTATTGTATTCCAAGGTTCCGGCAACACTTCATGGCAGTGAGATCTGGGTGCTATCAGGAAATCCTTAGGGTTCAGCCTTCGTTATACTGGGGTACTTCTGCCAGATTCACACCCATTACCTACACATGCAAAAACATTATATTGACAGTCAATTTTATTGAATATGTTGACTATCATAAAATTACTTTTATTTGTGGGGGGTCATTCTTCATGGGTAGCCAAAATTTTCCTGGTTCATAAGGAAGTAATTGTGCTGGTAGCAAATTTAGGATAATTTTAATAAATGATAAACAAATGCTTGTATAATTTTTCGTGGGGATGTAAATTTGTGGGCAAGGATTACCCACGAAAGCAACATTGTCAAACAATGATGATTTCACAGTAGTTAGCCTCAATGCACTGAAAGTTTAAGCAAACATAAAAATTACTTCCATAGTCCTACATGCAATACATGGAGAAGAGGTACATGTACAATAAATTAAAAATTTGAAAAAGAATTTCTTTGGGCAAGATGAATTAATGCCTACAATTTTTAAAGAAAACTGAAGAACAACTACATTCTCTCAGTCTACTTTTATACTAGAACCTCATAAAACACTGTAAACTAACTTTTATGTGCCACAATATTTATGATTTTATTTCATAGAAACTTAATTTTCAAGACTGTACCTATGTATACAGGTATATCCTTTTCCACTAAAGGACAGCGTTATGGCCAGAAATGATGACAAAAATTCTAGGGAACCTAGAGAACTTTCCTCACACCATATATAAGTTAGTTTAAGTAAACAGCACAATCACTGTTCTGATGTGTTGGATCTCTGGCACTGTACTTACCCACACGCTCAGCAGGTCCCCAGATTCTGACTGTGCCATCATCAGAAGCGCTGGCCAGCATGCCGGGAAGCTTGGGGTTCCAGTGAACACAGTTAACCGTCCGAGCGTGTCCTTCCAGGACCACTATCGGTTCTTCTTTCCTCAAGTGCCACAAGTATACTTTGTGATCTACATGGTACAAAAATATGATAGGAAAGACCAACCAATGACACACCAAAGGGTAGATAAAAACAAAATGAATGAATGATTATTACAAACAATGCAAAAAGATGCCATATTCTCTCCATGGTAGTAACAGTAACAGTAATTAACTATTTCACGTTACAATTTATCAATCAATATTTTACCTTCACTTCCACTGGCAATGAAATCTTGATTAAGACCTCCAAAACATGAATGTATAGTGTAAAACCCCTGGGTGACCCCTTGAAATTTCCTCACTAAGCACTTATCATGTAAGTCCCATAAATGAATTCCCTGAAAAAGAACAATTCAACTTATTTTAGTGCATTACATGCATGTGTATTTTATAGGACTTTCTTACTAAAAGAATTACAGTGAATTGTCATTGTGATTGTAGTGTTCATGAAATAGAAACTATAATAGGTAAACATACATGTACATGTAAAATGCCATCTCCATTAATTTACACATCAATGACATCAAATTAATCTAAGAGAATTATTTTCAATCATTATGAACATAAAGGAGAGACCTTGTTAATTTGCAATATATCCTACCTGAGTAGCTACATTGAGTAATATTAATTTGCCTGTATCATTTAATGTGAAAGACATGACTGGATGATCCTCCTGTATTCTACAAAAAGAAATTCAGAAGCTCAAAACAAAATGCTGGGTCAACAAGCCATATATCTATCAAGAGTACATAACAGAAATCAACGTACACGTTAAAATCTGCGAGTTCATCAAAGTTGTATCCCCTGACCCTATGATGGGTGTCGGCAGCTAGGACGGTTTTCCCATCGTTCTGACAGGCTATACACTGGACGCGGACTCCTTCCCATGAATCCAACACATTGCCATCTAGATCCTAAACAGGCAAACAATACCATTTGGTTAACAACTATATACACAAAGCTTCAAGTAAATTGTAGGGAATATATGACTTTATTTTGTTCTGGTTTTATACTAATAATATACATGCAAGTTCAATGGCATCAATTCTTTGATTTTTCGTTCCTAGATTTAAATAGAAAAGCAAACTGTTTGAATAGAAATGTAAAATCTTATGATAACATTAATTCTTTTCCAAGAATTTCAGAAAAAATCTTTACTTACACATTGATAAAATTGGCCCCTGATTCCCCCTGTGACAAACTTTTTACTGTCCATGTGCCAGGATGCGGTGGTTAGACTGTCCTCAGGGGACTGGCTCATCTTTACCCTCAGATCGCCAGTCTACAATACAGTAATACAGTTGATGGGACCTGTTCAGAGGAGCAGAAGCTCTCTACCGCTTGCTAGAATTTCACATCTCTATCACATACATGTAACTGTTTGCAATAAATAATTGGCCTCTGATCTGCTGAGCTGGCCTGTATATATTAGCATCTGTTTGCTCCAACTATCTTAATTTTTTTTTTTATACAAAAGTGTCACTCTTGATGATCATTAACAAGTATAAAATGAATGTGTGAAATCTATATATATATATATATTTATATAACAATGAGAATCAGTACTACTTGTTTAAAAACAGAAATTTTAAAAGCCAGAATATTTCACAGATTAAACATACATGTAGATGCAAGTACATACATTGTATTATGTACTTACACAATGATTAAATTGGTTTGACAGAATCATACCTCCACATTCCACAACCAGAGATCAGAACAATCGTCCGGGCCACAGGCAATAATGTGGGTGCCATCTGGGCTCCAGGCAATATAGGACACCCCATAGGCATGGTTCTCAAAAGTCTTCTTAATTCTCAACTCATATGTTGACTGAAACATAAACCTACGTGTCTTATATTCTGTGCTTGTTTTCTTGTAACAAGTTACAATATAGAAGCAGAATACAGCCAAAAATGCTGGAAAGAAATCGTTGCTTCAGAAATGAGTTTTAAATGGTTTTTTTCTTGGAGTTAAAAGTTAGTATCAGACCGTTTAAATTAAAATAACAGATGACTTTAATGGCCTTGAATGACTTACAAAATCAATCTCCCAGATAATGAGGGAGCCATCTTTTGAGCCGGTCGCTAGTTTGGTGCCATCCGGGGAGAATCGACAGAACCAGACTTCATCACAGTGGTCATTGAGAGTTTGTATGGTGACAGACGGAAACTGGTCTCTGTAATACAAGGATTCATAAAATCTTAGTGTGT